>NC_092858.1:1007284-1014959 GCF_032062135.1 Pyxicephalus adspersus | reverse complement strand
AGAGGCAGACAGCAGCCAGTGTCTGTGTTCCTCCTCTGTGTTCCCCTGTGTTCCAGCGTGCGGCACTTGTGCCCGCCCACGAAGGCGGCGCCGATTGATTTGATGAATGCCGATTACCTGACATTAAATGACAGACACTAATGCCGTCCATACTCCCTCTCAGAGCCCTCCGCCTTCCAATCATGCTGTTACTGCAGCTGTCTAGTACCTGACTTTAAATGCTAGTTACTAATGCCATCCACACTACATCTCAGGGCCCACCGCCTCCTTCTTCTGCTGTTACTGATGCTGCCACCTGCCCAATAACCAGCTCTAGATGCCAGCTCCCAATCCAGTCCCCGCTCTGTCTCAGAGCCCACGGCCTCCTCCTCCTGCTGTAAATGATGCTGCCGTCTGCCCAGTACCTGACCTTAAATGCCAGACAATAATGCGGACCATACTCTGTCTCAGAACCCACCGCCTCCTCTTCCTGCTGTAAATGATGCTGCCCCCTGCCCAGTACCTGACCTTAAATGCCAGACAATAATGCCGTACATACTCCGTCTCAGAGCCCACTGCCTCCTCCTCGTGCTGTAAATGATGCTGCCGCCTGGCCAGTACCTAACTTTAGATGCCGGAAACTAATGCCGTCCATGCTCCGTTTCAGAGACCACCACATCCTCCACCTCCTCCTGCTGTAAATGATGCTGCCGCCTGGCCAGTACCTGACTTCAGATGCCGGAAACTAATGCCGTCCATACTCTGTCTCAGAGACCACCGCCTCCTCCTCCTGCTGTAAATGATGCTGCCGCCTGCCAAATACCTGACATTAAATGACAGACACTAATGCTGTCCATACTCCCTCTCAGAGCCCTCCGCCTTCGAATCATGCTGTTACTGCAGCTGTCTAGTACCTGACTTTAAATGCTAGTTACTAATGCCATCCACACTACATCTAAGGGCCCACCGCCTCCTTCTCCTGCTGTTATTGATGCTGCCACCTGCCCAATAACCAGCTCTAGATACCAGCTCCCAATCCAGTCCCTGCTCTGTCTCAGAGCCCACGGCCTCCTCCTCCTGCTGTAAATGATGCTGCCACCTGCCCAGTACCAAACTCTAGATGCCAGACACTAATGCTGTCCACAATTTGTTCCGGAGCCCACCGCCTCCTCCTCCCAGTAACCAGCTCTAGATGCCAGACTAGACTCCAGCTCAAAAGAGTCTTCTTTCCCCGCTGATTCCTCCAAGCCCAATCCCTTCCATGTTGTTTCGCTACATAGTAGGTAGGGACAGATTGGAATCTCGCTAATCCATTCATGTCCTATCAGTTACTGCTTCTTCACTGTCTAAAAAAGTGATGGGCTTCAATGTTAATCCTCTCCTTGCTCTGTCTAAGGGCCCACTGCCTCCTCCTCCCAATAAGCAGCTCTAGATACCAGCTCAACAGGGTCTTCTTTCCCTGCTGATTCCTCCAAGCCCAAACCCTTTCATGTGGTTTCGCTATACAGTAGGTACAGACAGATTAGAATCTCCCTCATCCATTCGTGTCTCCAATAGCTACTGCTTCTACACTGTCCAAAAAGGTGATGGCCTTCAATTGTAATGCCCTCCTTGCTCCATCTCAGTGCCCATACCACTTGCAATCTATCAATTATAAAAAATTCTGTATTTCTGTAAAAATAATACAGATTAATAATTCTGATACCACTTGCAATCTATCAAAATGAACTGAAAAATTTCTGTGTTTCTGTGAAAAAATACAAAATTTTCATTCTGATACCACTTGCTATCTATCAAAACAGATCTAAAAGTTTTTGTATTTCGGTAAAAATAATACAGATATTTAATTATGATTGCACTTGCAATCTATCCAATGAACAAAAAACTTTCTGTATTTATATGAAAAAATACAGATATTTATTTTGATACCACTTGCTATCTATCCAAAAGGGCAGAAAAATGTATGTATTTCTCTACTAAAAATACAAATATTTCATTATGAATCACAGCTCCATTACATGTGATATAGGCCTCCAAGTAGGCAGAGGGCCCGGATGGGGATGCTTGTTAAAAAGAAATTAGCCAGTTACATTGCAAGTTATTGACCTCAGAGACAGAGTAGAGGTAGAGGGCCACTAGGGAGAGGAGTAGAAGCAGATGCCAAAGGCTGTGAACGTGATCTTCCCATCAAAGTGTCAGCAGGCCGTGCAGCAGTGGACAACTAATCAGTACGCTCTGCAGATAGTGTGTTGAAGTCATTGACGATCTAAGCTTTATTAATTTTAATAAAAGTGACTCGGTCGACATTTTCTGTGGAGAACGAAATCCCATTGTCACTCACTACGCCCGAAGCTGCACTGAACGTTCTTTCAGATAACACACTTGTGGCTGGGCAGGCTAAGATCTGAATAGCATGTTCTGCCAGCTCCGGCCACTGCTCAAGCTTGGATACCCACTAGCCCAACGTGTCCTGGCTTTGCAGGTTGCAGATGTCCTATGCAGAGCTCAGGTATTCCTGCACCATGACTGACTACTGGTGCTCAGTGTCATTGGCAATTGCTGCACGACTGGCAGCGTGCTTCGACTGAAGAAAAGCCTGCATAGTTTGGTTTAGACGACCTCTGCTGCCCATGCCGACCTCTACTGCTGCTTAAAGCAGTTGTTTGGCTCCTATGACTGGTGGAACTGCCATACGGTTCCCTGTTGCTGCTGGCAGTCAGAAAGGCTGAGCACACGTCCCTTACAAGCACTCCTTGGTAGTGCTTCAATTTAGATCCCATGTATTGGGGTAAGAGCAGTTGTTGTATCTGAGGCCTGTAACGTGGATCCCGTAACGTAGCAATCCAATAGTCGTCAGTTTTAGCTTTAATGTGTTCAATGTGTGTATCTTTGGCTTTGCACTCTTGCATGAAGCCTGTCATGTGGCTTAAACTACCCACAATTTTTGTCATCCTCCTCCTCCTCCATCTGTTCTTGCCATCCATGGCACATGGCGCCTTGTGTTTGGGTGGATGGATGCTCAAGTACCCTCAATATCCACCTCTGCCCCTTCCTCCTCTTCTGCCATGCCTGCAATGTCCACCTCATCCTCTTCCACCTCCTCTTCCTGGATTTGTGGTGCACTATGTCTAGTAGACATGCATGTCCAAGATGATGTTTGAAACGTCTCTTGATGCGGCGTCCGCTCTGTGTCGTGTCTACCATCATCTGTTCCAGCAGACATAAGATGGGGATGGTGTCACTGACACAGGCCTGATCTCTGTTGATCATCCTGGTGGCCTTTTCAAAAGGTGACAATACAGTGCACGAGACCTACATTTGCAGCCACTCCGCAGGCAGAAGAAAGGTAGTGTAGGTATACGTCTCAAACAAACACAATCTGCCACGTAATCCACCATAGCGATCTGTTGATCAGCCAACCGGTGCAGCATGTAAAATGTGGAATTCCAACGTGTGGCCACATCACAAATTAACCGGTGCACTGGCAGGTTCAGATTTCGCTGTAAATCCACCAATCTGGCACTGGCTGTGTACGACCAGCAGAAATGCGCTGACAACTTTCTTACCTTCAGCAACAGCGGCTGATGTACTATCAGGTTCATGACGTGAGCCATGCAAGGTACGTGTGTGACTTTCCCACAACACAGGGCTGCCAGCAGATTGACTCCATTGTCACACACGACCTTGCCTGGCTGACGTCTGTTGGGAGTTAGCCATATGTCCTCCTGCTCCCACAAGGCACTTAGAATGGCTGCACCCATGTGGCAGAGGGAACACAGGCTTCGAAACCTTAGGACTGAGTGGAAACGAGGAGATCTGATGTTGTGCAATTGCCGCATTGAATAGCTTTGTTTTGGGGTCATTTGGGCCATATTTCCTCTTGCGCTCCAGCATCTGGTGGGTGGAAGGTTGGATGCTGCTAATGCTAATCACAGAAAGATGGACGGTGGGGTAGAAGTTGTGGGGGATGGCAATGATGCCTGGTCCTGACTGCTAGCAATGCGATAAACAGCAGCTGATCTGCGTTGGAGCTCCTGCTCACCGCTGGTGGAGCCTAAAAAAAAAGAAATGATCGGCTACATGCCACATGATGGCAGCAGCATGGGTAACTTTGGTGGCAGAAGGAGGAAAGGCAGCAGAGGAAGATCGAGCAGTTTGAGCTTGCTTATTGGGCGGAGGTGGTGGCACAGAGCTCTGTGCTTTCACCAGGTGTTTCCGCCAGGTTACCGGGTGGTGGCTTTTTAAATGAGTGCTCATGCAACTTGTTCCAAGTTTGTTTGTGTTTTCTCCACGTTTCAAGTGTTAAGCACACAGTTTGCAGATGACGATAATGTTGTTATCACTATGGACATTAAAAAATGCCCACACGGGCGAACATCTAACTGGGCCAAAAGAGGCTCTGGAGCTGGAGCTTGTGGTGGCAGTACGCAGTTGTTGAGGCATAGCTGTGGTGACAGACTGCTTCCGACGATGGAAGACTATGACTTGCCTCAGTAGTACATAAAGAATGCAGAGTGTGGAGAGCTTATACCCTCTTCCGCCCTTCTCCCCCTTTGAGTGCGCTCTACAACATCCTCCTCCTTTTCTTCCTGCCTATTAAGATCTCCTTGCTCGCCCCGTGTTGGAACAAGGATATCATCATCATCAGAGAAGGAGACAGTTGCCTGTATGTGCCGAAAAGAACCGGCGGCCTTTTGGAGTCAGTTTGAATTGGCTGGCCTGGCTCAGAGTGTTCTGGTGAAAAGTAAGTGGGGGGAAAGCCTGTGAACTGACTCTCTTCATCAGATGGGTGAAACAACTGAGCATCTTGAAGGAATGCTTGTAGCTCCGCCTCTCCAACACCTCGATGAGACTCCTCTACATACTGCTATACCTGAGACTTTACTGATGAAGAACTAGGAGCAACTGGTGTATCATGGACTGTTTGGGAAACCTGTAAGGCCTGTGTCTAGGACTGCAATGAAGTGGGGGTACAATCACTTGACCCAGGATGGGTCATGTACTCCACTACCTCTTGTTAATGGTGTGATAATAATGGATGGCCACCACCAACAGCAGCGCTTCTTGTTCTTGGGTCTGCAGCTAAAAACAAACTCATACTGCTTTGCTTGACACCCTGCAAAATATCACTTTGCATACTTCACGCACCAGTGAGGCAAGTCATAGTAATCCATTGTCGGAAGCTGCCTGTCACCACAGCTATGCTTTAACAACCGCCACCACGACCACCAGCTCCAGAGCACCTTTCGGCCCAGTTGGATGTTCGCCCATGTGGGCTTTTTTTAATGTCCATAGTGATGATGACAACACTGGTCATCTGCAAACTGTGTACTCAACACTTAAAACTAGACAAAACCCCAAAAAAACTTGGAACAAGTTGCATGAGCACCCATTTAAAAAGCCACCATCCGGTAACCTGGCGGAAACACCTGGTGAAAGCAAGCTCAAACTGCTCGATCTTCCTCTGCTGCCTTTCCTCCTCCTGCCACCAAAGTTACCTGTGCTGTTGCCAGCAATTTGACTGGCGTATGTAGCCATGCATTACCATTTTTTACCTTGTAGCTAAAATGCTTCACAAAGTGTAAATATGTATAGTAAGTGGACTTTTTTTATTGGGGGAGTTGACACCAAAAATGCAAGTGCGCTCTGTGTGTTGTATGCACCACTTTCCTTCAGTGGTGACACTTGTAATGTGCAGCATAGTATACAACTTATATACGGCAGTATACACTGCATCTGTGTGTCTGTCTCTCATTACAAGTAATATACTGTGTATGCATTCAGGGAGGGTACCCTGACTCTGGCTGTGTGTATGTAACACAGTATCCATCTATTTAATGAAACACTCAAACTGAGTACAGTGGCTTTCAGGACTGCACCAATACAGTACAAGGAAACTGGGGCCTTTTGGGGTCAGTTTGAAAAACCTACCTGGACCATCTGTTTATTCGGCTCACCAAGGTGCTGAGCCCCAAATGTCTGGTGATATACAACATGTCCATGTCTGTTGGATTCAAAGCTGGTGAAGTGCTAGAGTACCACATTCCTAATGTGCACTGGGACATCATAGAAGGGAATTTCTACAGGGCTACACTGGCAGAATTCCACCAACTAGATGTGATTGGCATGCACTTCCACTTACACTTCAACCTGTGCTCCAGGGTTAAAAATGCCACCCACTGGAATCAGCTGGTTCATCGGAAGTATACCTGCATCCTGATGCCTCATATTGATCGAGCCTGGGCCGTGCAGCAGGAAAAGCAGGAAGAAGCATGGAGACGGAGTGTGGACAGCATTGGTAACTGGCATCCAGAGTTGGCAACTGGGCAGGCGGCATCAGTTACAGCATGAGGAGGAGTCGTTGGGCCCTGAGAAGGAACAAGGACGGCATTAGAGGTTGAGACCATCACCCATATGGACAGTGTCGAAGCTGTAGCTATTGGAGACATGAATGGATCAATGAGATTCCAATCTCCGTACCTACTATGTAGCGAAACCACATGAAAGGGAACGGGCTTGGCGAAATCAATGGGGCAAAAAGACCCTATTAAGCTGGATACTGGGCAGTGGGCAGGAGTAAGAGCAGGAGGAGTAACACAGCCATACACACTATGTCTCGGGGCCGGCCGCTTCCTCCTCATGCTATTACTGCTGCTGCCTGCCCACTGCCCAGTATCCAGCTCTAGATGCCAGACTAGACTCTGGCTCAACAGGGTCTTCTTTCCCCGGTGATTCCACCAAGCCTGTCATTCATGTCTCTAATAGCTACAGCGTCGACACTGTCCATATGGGTGATGGCCTCAACCTCTAATGCCATCCTCGCTCCGTCTCAGTGCCCACCACCTCCTCCTACTGCTGCTGCTGTCACCTGTCGCTTGTAACGTATAACAGAGCGGTGTAGCTGGCTAATTTTTAGACTGAAAGACCGCCCTCAGAGACCTCTGCCTGTACTCAAAACCTGGTGGCTAATTTTTGGACCAGAGGAACCCCCTCATGTCNCTCTCTGGCTGTACTCAGAGACCATGTAAAATCCGGTATGTTCCCATGTCCGACCCATAAAATGGCACAAGCTATTCGACCAAAACTACATGCCAGCAACAGAAAAAAGACTTTTTATTTTTACTTGTACAGTGTTGTGCAGAGCTGGGAGAGTCTTGACATGTCTTTTTAAATGTATTTTTAGGCTGTAGAAGCTCTCCACCGACCCGAATAACAACCTGAATTTCCCCCTTATTGACTTTAATAGAGTTCGAGTTCGATCACCCAAATAATTATGCATTATTCCACCGAATATCGGTCGAATCGAATAGTGACCTATTCGACCAACACTAGTCAGAGAGCACTGGAAATGTTTGCAGCAATTTACAGGATATAATTAGAACAAAGACTGAGGGAGATCTCAAACTTCCCTCCAACACACTGTGCAGACTGAGCTATTCCTATTTGATGTACAGCGCTGTGTTATATGTTAGTGCCATATCAATACTGTTTAATGATAGTATTGGTAATTCCCCCCTAGTTGTAGAAAGTTGGGGCTGGTTGTGTTTAAGGGCGCAATGGGACTTGAAGTTCATTACGAGTAAGAGCATGCTTGTGTGACATTCAAGAGAACACTGATGTCATATTTCACATTAAAGGTACAGGAGTGGAGGATAGAGTCCCCCTTTAGGGTCTGTGTCTAATAGTATGGGCACAG
>NC_092858.1:997812-1005609 GCF_032062135.1 Pyxicephalus adspersus | reverse complement strand
AACAACCATGTCTTGATTGTACATTGCACTGTAACAAAAAGTCTCTCTAATGGGCTCAATTTGATCTTGGGAGTTGCACTATCAACAGTTTGATTCCGTTCATGTATAAAGATTTCATAGTAGTAGAGCCGAGGTCAGAGCATGATAAAGGGATCTGTACAAAGGTCAGAGCTGTGAAGAGAGTAAAGACTTTGCTTTGAAGAAGGGTGTACTGGAGTCAGAAGTGTGAAAGAGGGTGTAGGCAGTGGGTTGAGGTGTAAAGCAGTGTGTGGTCTACATTTGACTATTGCTATGCAAGGCAGAAGCTTGAATTATCCACCTAAATACATCTTCATAAAACTTTTTCTTGACCTGTTCTCTTACTGATACTGAAACCTGAGGCTTCGACAACCCAGCAGACCTTTCTGGATGGAAAATATGTGCCCCTTCTCCTATCCATAAAAGGGCTTGAGGAATCTGGTTTTTCTCTTTAGGAAAACTGTCCTGCCTGTCCCCAACATTGGCCATTATTTGTGGAGAACGACTCTTTACTACAAACCGGCTTTATTGTTATGGGGTCTATGGGTGCAGGGGATTTATTTCTAACCTGGAACCCCTTTGACCTTCCTGGCAGTTTAAATACATAGGTATTTTTAAATGTCAAATCTGTACATGTAAAAATACCTATTTTAAATTTCCTTCCTGGTCCCACCCCCAGCCCCACACTATCCTATGCTCATTATGTGTCTGCATTCCCCGGCCTCACGTCCCCAACACCGGGAAAACAGATGCTGATGCCAGGCATGGCTGGAGGATGCCGTTAACACGTGGGGACCAGGTACGTTTTCTAATTCTGTTTAAAATTCCACCCCAAGTGTAACCCTGGGCTACCACTTTTGGTACCTAGAGTAAACCTCGAGTCACACTCGGGAATACTGCCAGCGAGGTTAGGTTAATAAAGGGGGTTCACAGATATCTGCCAGCTTACTTGTAGGAATGATTACACCTTACCCATTTTCATAAAAAGGTTAAAAAAAAAAAAACAATATTATGTCAAGTACATATTTGAAGAAAATGTTTTCATTTATTCTTTTTTTCCCCAATGAATACCTTTGCAGGATCCTGTGCTGGGAACTGTCTGTGTTTAGAGATCTCTCATGTACCAAAAAGATTGATACATTTTGTAAGAAGTGTCTGGTCTCTCAAAAAATATTCTATCTAGCCATTGTCCTAAATCCCACAAAGCTGCTTCTTTCCAGCAAAAAGCTGATACACTTTTCCCAGGAAGTCTCTCCAGTCCCCACACCAGCTGGAGTCTGATAGGCGCTTACACCTGTAGGATTCCTTGGCATGGGGATGTTTGTCTTCAAGTACCCTCTTTCCTGATTGGCTGAAAGAGTATAAACAGTTATGAGAGCGTTTAGATTTTCCTTTATGGAATGGGTAAGGAGTCTATGTTTGCCTGTACTTATGGGCATTCCTTGTTCTACTTTGAAATCACAAAATCTTCACAAGGACACACACTACACAAAGCCACCTGTACATCTACAATCCCTGTATTCACTATTCTATGTTTTTGTATTTAACTTGCTAAAAACAGATTAATTCCTAGGTGGCTTTAGTGGAATATTTGGAAAGCCTCGCCATTCCTGCTACAAATCCCCCACTTGATGTCCCTCTTCCACCACAATGGCCCTTTCCACCAATTGGAGCAGGTAGGGGCCTGTTTTATTTCCCAAAAAGAAGGGGGAAGCACACGCTGCCTGACCGACTGTTACAGCTTTCAGTCTGCAGAATTAATTGGTTTAGCTGATGTTCTGATTTGTTTGGTTTGTCTCAAATGACTGATGTTTGGGTTGAATTTGAGATCAACCCCTTATCAGACACCAGAGGATTCACACTGGGGAGAAACCGTATCAATGTCCTGAATGTGATAAAGCTTTTATAACAAAGGCACACCTTATCAGACACCAGAGGAGTCACACTGGGGAGAAACAGTATCAATGTTCTGAATGTGATAAAGCTTTTATAACAAAAGCACACCTTACTGCACACCAGAGAAATCACACTGGAGAGAAACCATATCTGTGTTATGAATGTGGTAAAGCTTTTAAAACAAACAAAGAGCTTATCAGACACCAGAGGGTTCACACTGGAGAGAAGCCATTTCAGTGCTCTGAATGTCATAAAGCTTTTAGAACAAAGTCACACCTTACCAGACACCAGAAGAGTCACACTGGAGAGAAACCGTATCCGTGTTCTGAATGTGATAAAGGTTTTATAACAAAGGAAGCCCTTGCTTCACACCAGCGGGCTCACACTGGAGAAAAGCCATTTCAGTGTTCTGAATGTGATAAAGCTTTTCCAAATAAGAATGCTTTAATTGTACATCAGAGGATTCACACTGGAGAGAAGCCTTTTCAGTGTTCTGAATGTGACAATGCTTATCGATCAAAGTTAGAACTTGCCTTACACCAGAGAAATCACACTGGAGAGAAGCCATTTCAGTGTCCTGAATGTGATAAAACTTTTAAAACAAAGGCAATCCTTACCATACACCAGAAACGTCACACTGGAGAGAAGCCATTTCAGTGTTCTGAATGTGATAAAGCTTTTAAATCAAATGGAGAGCTTACCAGACATGAGAGGATTCACACTGGAGAGAAGCCATTTTAGTGTTAGTGTTAGTGTGAATGTGACCAAGCTTTTGTATTGATGTCAAAGCTTACTAAACATCAGAGGGTACACACCAGAGAAAAATTTGTGTTCTCAAGGTGACAACACTGACATTAGATCATTGTCCACAAAAGAGATCACAAGGGAGAAAAGTCATGTAACACATCAAATGCCAGATGATTCGCAATCTTTATCCCTTCCTGCAGAGAAGAAACTCTGGGAAATGAGGAGTAAAAAGGATTGTCTTAAAATGTTTACCATTCCAGACAGATGTCACGCATGTATCTTGTCCCTGGCAAGAGGTTGCTCACCTCCATAGGCCTAAACTGTAAAATTTAAATTTTGTGAACAGTAGTCATTGTGAATCATGCCTTTGAACTTTGTAAAGAGATGTATAAAATGACAGTGCTACATAAATACAGGATGATGATACTAATAATAATACAAATCAAGAGAACTATACACTCCAAACTCAACATATCAACATACTGGGTATGACCATATTACTACGACTTCGCCTGACTGACTTGATTTGCTTCTGCCTGTGATTTTGTGATTTTTCTACCAGAGTGTGTACTTTTTTTTTTTATTATTATTATAAGCAACCACCAAGAAGACAGAAGACAGAAGACATAAAACCGTATTATCAAAGGAAAAAAGGCATATAGCATTACAGTAATACACTTTACTAAAGGGATATAAAAAACAAATTTTTCCATGCCACATTTTGTCAAGTAAAGTAATTACCCAATAAACAACCTTTTAAAGTAATGTAATAGCCTTGATTCAGGCCTCAATGGTCACTAATTTTCAAGATAAAGAAAAAAATAGCAGGGGGTACTTACAGAAAATAATAGAAGATAAATGGTAGAAGCAATAGAGAATAACCACAGAAGAGAGGTAGATGCAAGTGGTAGAGAGGGTAGGCGGAGGAAAAAAATGGGGGGTGTAAGGAAATGCCGTAAGATACTAAGGTCTCATGCAGGTGGGCAAAGTAGCACTACATAACTGCTGAACTCTTGAAGGCATCCCAGCGTGCACCGGTTTGCGTGGAGACTGATCCCGAGATAAAAATGATACTTTTAGGAAAAATTAAAAATGACAGAGTTTTAATACACTCTGTTTTTGACATACACCATTTTTAACAACTTAGGCTATGCCTTTTTGAGTAATCTGTGATTTATTTTTCTACCTGTTGCCTCTTTTCTGTAATTGGCAAGCCTGTGCAGCAACGATGGAAGTTGGACAGAGTAAGCACAAACAATATACAGTTGAAGTTGGTTTATGTACACTGAGGGTGATTTTTTTTTCTTTTTTTTAAGACAAAAAAAACAAACACATTCTCATTTTTACTACACCTCTAATCATATCACTCATCATTTTTTTCTAGCCAATTCAGATATAACAGCCATGGATACCATGTTTTATGAAAGATTATCATGGTTTTTTTTTTTACAAAAGGTTTTATTGAAGAAACTTTAGTAACAAAACATGAGCTAGTGTACATACATACAAAAATTTGTAAAAAAAATGTTGCCAACCAAGTACAGGAAACATACATAAACATAAAGCTGTTACATCACAGCTATAGTTAAGAACATGCTGGTATCATAAGCAATAATACACAACAGCAAAAAAATACAATAAAAAAATCGCAAAGAAAGGTCAAATAAAACACACATGGGTAAACTATACCTCATTACTAACCAGTGTTCCTAAAAGAGGAACAAAAAAGAGAAAATAGACAAAGGAAAAAAAAAGCCCTGTTGCACGAAGAGAAAAAAAAAACTTTTAATATGAGGAGAAAAAGTTCTACGAGAAGGCGAATAATCCTCCAAACAATGTTGCCAAATAGCCAAGAACTTATGAGAATCATTAATAATAGCCGTAATTTTCTCATTGATCAAAGTTTTCCATGCACAAGCAACAGTTTGCCTAGTAGCCATAAAAATATGCGAGATATGCATTTTTTTGTCAAAGTCAGGCAAAGGGACGTGAAAAAAAGCATTGCGTGGGTCTTTATGCAAATTGATTACCAACACAGTATAAATCAGATGATATACTCTCTTCCATAGTCTGGAAACCTTGGGACAGAGCCACCATATATATATATATATTTATGACCCATACTATCTTTCACATTGCAACCTCTAAAACAATTTGGTGATGATGAGGGGAACGCGTGTGCTATCCTAGCAGGAGTAAGGTACCACCTCAGTAAAACTTTATAGGAATTGTTTACCTGCACGTCTCTATTCTGGAGGAATGGGGGCTCAAGGTGGAGAAGCAGACAGATATGTGTCACAGTTCAGGCAGCGTGTTTTGACATTTTTTTTTTTCTCATAACACCAAAGTAATTCAAATTTAAAGTGGTTTAGCCATAATTGCCCCCAAATTAAACCTACATTTTCAGTTTCCATTGCTGAGAAGTTGTGGTTCAAAAAAGAGAAACAGACAGGGTAGCATAGTATGACTGTTATAATTTTGTGAGAGGCAATTTTGGCCCCCTAGAAACAGAAACCACAACCCAAATGTTCAATTTTCCTAAGTTTTTAAACCTGTGACCCTCGTATGTGAAAATTCTTTAAAGAAATTTTGATTATTACTGTGATGAACACCCTCTCGCTCGCAAAGACTTTCCAGTACATTTAGCAACAGTCCACACACCAGCGACCTGAGAAGGGCCGTCACGGGGCAAGGTTACCAATCTGTTACCCCTTGCCCAACACACCATCACAGGTAGACTGCCACCACCTGCTTATACAGAAGCACACACCGTTACCCTCGGCAACCACAGTCATGACTCTGCTTACTTAACAATGTCTGCGTCACCCGCTGCCACTCCACACAGGGATGTCTCAGCAATCACAATGTTTATTGAAGCGTTTTCTGGTTAGCAAGTTAAACTATTTCCACTTAGAGCATTCAGAGATTCAGCTAGGTAAAAACATACAAAAACACAGAGCATAAAAATAAAGACTAATCTAAGAACAATAACAGAACTATAGCAACATCATAAAATAAAAGGGAAAACTGTGAAATAATAGCTAGGTAGAGTTGGTTTGCCTTGGTCCAGGTTGCTGTGTAAAGTCCAAGTTATTAGAGTCACCGGGCTCCCTGCAGTGCTCAATGTGTCAGTGCCGTTGTCCTTAGCAAGAAAACGGTATCAGTGAGAGCTCCCTCTGCTGGGCTTACATGGCTTGTTCCATCCCAACCACAGAGGTGCGACTGAGGAAAATAGTATCTTCTCTCAGAAGAAAGGTTTTAGTGAATAAAGCATGTGTGCAGGAAATTAAATGAAAGCAATTAAATAAAAGGTATTTATTCAAAAGCACTACTTTACATTTAAGGGGAGATCAGAAATTAATGTTATCCCCAATATCACAGTTAGTAGGTAGAAGGGTCCCCTGTGTAACCTAAAAATGTCAAGTCATTACAATTTAGGAGATCTGAAGGATTGAACACAGAGAGTTGTTAGGCTGCAGAATATGACACGCAGCCTTTACACGCACACTGCTCAATGCGCTGCACATCTGCACACGCATCATCCGAGGCTTTACTGTAATGTAAACAAAAGTGCTCAATCTCTAACGTGCAGTTCATGGTGGACGGAATGGTGGGCATCAGACAGAAGAGGGAAGCCGAGAAAGTGTGGGAAACATTTGTAGAGGGATTTTTTACAAAAAAATGTGCCTAAACTAAATATACCCTCGCTCCTGCGTCCCAGCCTGATGCCCCAAGGCAAGAGGACTCCAGGGCAAGTCAGAAAGCAGGGAGAGGCAGTGTTACTCCGTTATTTCCTGGTCGACAGTGCTGAATCCCAGAGCAGGCCGCAGTCCAAGATGGCAGCGCCACCACGTGCATCCTCCAGCGGGCTGCAGACTGCGGACTCCATTGACATGCAAGACATCCCGGCTAGCCCTGCATCGCCCTCTTTCTCTGCCATTACCAGTGTTTCAGAAGGCTCTCCTAATAGAGCTGGCGCTATACAGGCACTTCATGCTGAATTATCCACCATGAGGTCAGTACTGTCCTCTTTGCCTACTAAATCAGACCTAGATAGATTGCTCTCAAGAGTTAAGGCCTCCATGCAACAAAATTAGATGAGATCGAGCAACAACTTACCTCTACTACTAGCAAAGGTATTGCTCTGGAATCTTCCCATACTATATTGGAAGGAAAAACAGCTAGTTCCGAGTCTGCTGTTTCTGATATGCAGATTCAGCTAATTTCACTTTTCCTGTGCTCAGATGATTTGCAAAACCGTAGTTGCCGCAACAATATTAGATTGAGAGGCATCCCTGAAGCCACATCTTGTACAAATATACAAAAAATATATAAAAGCCACAGTCATGGCCATTTTTAATGATCTTTTAGATCGCCCGCCTACTACTGAAATCTTGATAGACTGGGTTCATAGAGTGCATAACATGGGGGCCCCCTCTTGCAACCAGCCTAGAGATGTGCTATGTAGAGTGCACTATTTCTTACAAAAAGAGATTTTGAAAAAGCATGGCAGAGAGGTGAAGTGGACTTTGATGGAGCTACTATCCAGATATTCCCTGACGTTTCAAGGCAAACCTTGCATAGGAGAAGGTCCCTGCGCCCCCTGCTGGACATGTTGCGTTCACTTAATTGGCCTAATTCATCAAGCAAAATCGGACGCTCGCTCGCGCATTCGTATTCGCGAGCTGAAATCGGCAGCCATCGCGCTAGGCAGCAACTGGATGAAATCGTGGCCAAAGCCGTGCAGCACCGGCAGCTTTACACTGGCGAGGTGGCATCAAAAAATCATTCTTTCTAATGGCACACATATCACCCTTAGCCCAAAAAAAAAATGTTTGCGCTGTTGAAATGTTTAAAACATTTATGTGCGCCAAGAAAAAAGCATATTTTAGAATCACTTATTTCTTTTCTGTTAGGCAAGAGTTAACCGAGTTCAACTCCTCTCCATAGGCGCCTATATAAAAGCTAACGATGCCTTGTCAGATACATGTGGACGAGCGTGATTATGCGGGCCTGACAGAGCACAACTCCTTTTTTTTTCTCAATAAAGTCACAAGCGCGCACACGTTCTTTTGTTTGCTGCTTACGTATATGTGTGTGTATATATTTATTCCTATCCTACAATAATTATATATA
>NC_092858.1:960556-993791 GCF_032062135.1 Pyxicephalus adspersus | reverse complement strand
CTATGATCTCACCATTGACAGCAACAGATCTTTAATCACGCAGCTGAAACCTAATCGCCTTAATTGGCAGATTCGCGACCCCTATTGCTCATTGTTATGAAGGCAGGAATCCGGCTTGGCAGTGAGGTGCGAGTGTACAATTGCAATTAACTTTGGCCGTTGGGAACCCATCAGCGCGAAAGTACGCGCAACCAGCGAATCGAAAGTACGGCGCGAAAGTACGGATTTCATTAATGAATTAGGCCCAATGTGTCTGGGGCTATCGTCTTCACCTGTTGATTTTTAAAGGTAGAAGCACATTTTTCCTACATACCGAATTGGCTGGAGTTCCACCAGAAGTGAAACCATCGTAAAGTAGCTCTATTCACTGCAGTTTTCCCAGGCCTCTGCAACTATCTAGGAGCCCTCACAGGCCACTATGGAATTCCACTGCATAATCAGAAAGCTGAAGTTTTCTTATGCCAGTTCTGGGGTTTACTACACTGCCTCCTTATGGCCACAAATGGCCTTTACCACGTGTACCTCTTTTTTCAAGTGGACCGGTAGTTCTGTGACTGTGCATATGCGTTTGTTTTCTCGGCTAGACAGTTATGCCTTGTTTTTTGCAGGTTTTCTCAAAGGGACTTCGACCTTCTTTGCACTATATTTTATATATGGAAGAGATGGAACGTCCTCATTGTGACTTTGTTCTACCTCCCTACCGGGGACCGGTAACTAGTCTCCCCGGTCTTGATCCGGACATCGGAAGATGTTGGTGGTCGTGAGTTTACATTCCATGTTGGGACAACCATGTGATTATTGTTATTATATGTCGGCTATGGTGTTCAATTAACTATTGCACTGATATATCCAATGATTGTAAGTTTACATAATGCTGCCCACAGCAGGGATGCTCCCTTGCTGTTGCACACTACTTTCCCCCAAAAGGGCACTAGTTTTCTCCTCCCTCCTGACCTATTTTTCTGGTCTCTTTGATTCTTTCTTCTCATAGACCAGTAACATTGTCTATGACATACTTCTAGCACTCTTCATCTGTACAAGCAAAAATGAAAAAATAGTGTTTTTAAACGCCAAAAGGGCTTAATTCCCCTACCAAACGTTTCATTGCATTACTACCATTACCCGCACACACGGTCATGTAGCATATATTCAAGAGATGCATTTCCGGAATGACAAGGTACAAAATCTTAAAAATAAGTGTTTTCAGTTATCTTAGCATGGCACTTCCCTAGATTTCTAAATCACTGCCCTGGACCTTAAAAGACATGTAGTCTGATTATGACGGTCACCTTTTGATGGTGAAGGGCACATATGGTTATATACCTTTGTTAACATTTATGCGCCCAATGTTGATCAAGTGTATTTTTTGGAAGGTGTTCTGGACATAGTGGAGGATTTTTGTGAAGGGGTGACCATTTTTGGCAGAGACTATAATCTGGTTCTTCACTCTAGTGGGGATGTTTCTAAGGGCTCGTCTCATTTACTGTTCTCTACTCTTATAAAAATCAAAATGCTACATGCTCACCAGTTGATAAATATATGGAGGATACAACACCCTACTGAGCGAGATTACTTTTTTTACTTCCCAGTCCACAAATTGTATTCTAGGATAGATCTCTTTCTTGTAAAACATGATATGCTCCCGAATGTACATTCTTCATCCATAGGTATTGCCACGTTTTCTGATCATGCTCCGGTTAGCGTAATTCTTGCATCAGACATCATGACACCTAGACCCTGCTCCTGGAGATTAAATGAAGACCTCCAGCAGTCTCCAGATTATGGTCTGCTAATACAAAAGGAATTGCAGGAATATTTGTTTTCGTAACTCTTCATTGGTTCAAAACCATTAGTTATTAGTTATATGGGAGGCGCACAAATGTGTTATTAGGAGCCTGCTCATGCAATTGGGACACAGAGCTAAAATAGAATGACAGGCGAAATATAATGATCTGCTGTAAGAATTATACAAACTATAAATTATTCATAAACGTAACCACACACCAGATCTGGAAGCAAATATATCCCGACTTCGGGATTTTAAACCTTCTTTGAATTTGGAAAAGGCTAGAGCACAATTGGCCAAATGTAAAGGCTTCTTTTATGCGAATAAGTGTGGGGCATCCTTACCCCGGGACTATATATCTAGTATATCATCACCTACAGGTTCCATACACCACTCCTCCAAAGAAATAGTGGCCTCCTTCTTTCCTCCTTCCTCCATTTTTAACAAAACCTTTAGAATTTGAGAACCCCGAGAGACTCTACTATGCAGCAACTGACACCAGCCAGTGTGATTAAAAATTATTTAGAATCCTCTGGGATTCTGGGTTCCAGAGGATTTGTTGGAAGCACTGGATGCTCTGATTACCCTGTCTGAGTTACAGTCTGCGATTTCTAAAGCTGCGATGGGTAAAGCCCGAGGCCTGGATAGCTTCACTCTTGCATATTACAAACAGTTCCAAACTCAATTGGCCCAGCCTTTTTTGGCTGCTTTTAATGCTATTTCTGATGTGAACCCCCTGCCGCTTGATATACTCGTGGCCCATTTACCAGTAATTCCCAAACCTGAAAAGGACCCTTTGCTTTGTTCGAGTTACAGGCCATTCTTGTTGTTAAATGCTGATTTAAAACGGTTCTCTAGTGTTATAGCTCGTAGACTGACCCCTATTCTGCAATCTTTGATAAAAAATGACCAAAGTGGCCTTTTTGACCTATTGATAAGCTAGGGATAATACAGTCCACACTCTCAATTTATTCCATCATCTACGATCTAATAACATACTTATGATGCTCCTCTCTACCTATGCTGAGAAGGCATACAAAGACAATAAATTAATGCTGTCACATATTGGTATCCCCCAGAGCCTGCTCCAGTGGATAGCAGCTCTTTAATCCCACGGCACGAGTGAGATGGAATGGGGTTCCTTCTGATTCATTATCACAAATGGGACGAGGCAGGGTTGCCCCCTTTCGCCCCTACTATTTATATTGATGCTTGAGCCTTTTTTAAGACGCATTAGGTCAAATCCGAATATTGCAGGTGTCTCCATAGGTGACTCTTCCCATGAAGTAGCAGGGTATGCGGACGATTTGTTATTCTTCATTGGCAAAAATTTCCATCCCTAACTTACTGAAAAAACTAAAGGACTATGCACGCATCTCCAATTTTAAAATCAATTTACAAAAATCAGAAGCCTAAAACATCATGCTATCACAGATTGGTGAGCACTCTGTCACCCGCTTTTCCATTTAAGTGGGTGACAGGTGCCTAAATATGTAGGTACATTTATTCCGGCAGACCTCTCCCGTGCAGCTACACTGAACTTTCCACCACTGCTCAATGTGATAAGACATGACCTACAGAGATGGAGACATAATACGTTCTCCTGGTTTGGGCACCGTAACATTCTTAAAATGAATGTTTTGCCCCGGTTATTGTACTTACCAAATTTATACATTTTTATATGGGGTAATGATTCACCTATGATTAGTTTCAGGGTGTTTTGAAAGTCTAAATTGCTTGGAGGTATAGCTTTTCCAGACCCAGTACTCTACCATGCGGCAGTCCATCTGACCCGCCTGATTGATTGGTGTCGACATAGGGAAATGAAGGGGTGGGTTAAACTGGAAAAAGCTGTTTCTCCGGTGCCTATACATCTGGTGGTATGGTCTCCTCCTCGTGCTATTGCTCCAATTAAGAGACACCCTCTTTTAGGGGAAACTACGTGTGGTTACAAAGTTTTTCAGTGACTTAAGGACTGAACTATATCCTTCCCCAATGTCTCTCATTTTAGGCAATCCAGTCTTTACACCAAGTTTTACAGACTCTGTTTTCCGTAGCTGGAGACATTTGGGAATAGAAAAAATGAGGCAGTGTCTTTTTTCTAGTGGCTGAGCACCAGAGAGACAGTTACCGGAAGAGTACTCGCTACCTGATCTTGGCCCCTGGAGATTACTTCAACTCTGACAGTTCTTGATTTCTCTACCAGCCCCACACTGGATTAATAGATCTCTTACAATGCTAGAACAATTGTGTGTACCAGAAGGACCAGTGAGGGTAACTCTGTCGTATTCCTACCAGATATTACGTTCACAATATTCTGGGGGTACACCCGGATATGTTGAGAGATGGGAAAGAGAGTTACAGTTATCTTTTACAGACCAAAAAAGAAAGCAAGTACTTTACTTTGGCCATAAGGCGTCTATTAACTGCCAATACCAAGAAACTAATTTCAGAATACTTACGGGATGGTACAGAATGCCGGTGGCCTTGGCTAAAATAAACCCTGCTGTTAGCCCTCCTTACTGCCGCTGTCAAAGTGCTCAAGGAACCCTATTGCATATATTTTGGAACGGCCCACTACTGCAATCATTTTGGGGAAAAGTAACAGATATAGTTAAATCACTGACAGATGTGTCTATTCGGAATAAGTCGGAGCTGGCTTTACTCCATGTCTCCACCATGTCCACAAAGAAATACAATGCATCCCTCCTATGTCACCTTCTGAATGCTGCAAATAGCTGCATTCCTATTTTATGGAAACAAACAGGGTCCACAACTATTATTATTATTATTATTATTAAAACAGGATTTATATAGCGCCAACATATTACACAGCACTGTACATTAAATAGGGATTGCAAATGACAGACTAATACAGACAGTGATACAGGAGGAGAGGACCCTGCCCCGAAGAGCTTACAATCTGGTAGGTGGGGGAATTTCACACACAATAGGATGGGAGATGTGTAGTGGTGGGAAGTAGTGATGATTTCAAATGACAGAAGAAGCTGGGTAGGCAAGTTTGAAAAAATGGGTTTTGAGCGCTCTTTTAAATGAGCAGAAAGTAGGAGCAAGCCGAATTGGACGAGGAAGACCATTCCAGAGAGTTGGGGCAGCTCTAGAGAAGTCTTGTATCCGTGCGTGTGATGAGGTTATGAGTGAGGAAGTCATTAGTAGGTCATTGGAGGAGCAGAGAGAGCAGCAGGGGGAGTATTTTATTACCATGTCAGAAATGTAAGTGGGACAATAACTGTGGAGGGATTTGAAGGCAAAGCACAGGAGCCTAAATTTGATTCTAAGGTGAAATGGAAGCCAATGGAGAGAACTACAAAGAGATGCAGCGGAAGAGGAGCGGAGGGAAGGATGGATGAGTCTGGCTGCAGCATTCATAATAGATTGTAGAGGAGAGAGTCAGGTTAGTGGAATACCAGCGAGAAGGATGTTACAGTAGTCCAGACGAGAGATGATAAGAGCGTGTACAAGGAGTTTGGTGGTCTCAGGGGACAGGTAGGGGCGGATTTTGGAAATGTTGCGTAGGTGAAAGTGACCGGACCTGGAAATGTTCTGAATATGGGGGGTAAATGAGAGGGCCGAGTCAAAGGTGACACCAAGACAACGTGCCTGAGGGGAGGGCCGAATAACAGTGTTGTTAACAGTTAGATGTATGTCAGGGGGAGATTTGGAATTTGAGGGGGGGGTGATGATGAGTTCTGTTTTATCCAGGTTCAGTTTCAGGAATCGGTCAGACATCCATGATGAAATGGCTGACAGGCAGCATGAGACCTTATCCAGGACTGAGGGAGACAGGTCAGGGGTGGACAGATAAATTTGAGTGTCATCAGAATACAGATGGTACTGTAAGCCAAAGGACTAACTATTAAACAATGGATAAATAAAGTTAAGGATATTAGAGATATGGAAGATTCGTTGGCAACTGACGAGCAGGCTAAAACTAAAAACACACGTATATGGTTTTATTGGGAACATTTGGTCAGCAGAATATCTTATATGGGTATATGGGTATTTTTCTTGTCTTGTCCCCCCCCCCCCCCAATTCTTCATCCCTCTTTCTCTCCCTGCTTTTTCTTTTGGTCTTCCCTATCCTTCCTCTTTTGCTTGCTCTCTGAAAAAAGTTTTTATAAAATGTTGACCTCCGGGAGGCCACCTTATTTATGATATTTATCATGTTTATGATGTTTAGCATATTGTTGACCAATAGTCATCTGTATGTTTTGACTATGTCTTGCAAGTTTTTGTAATGTTTACTGTTGGTTTCTTGGATGTAAAAATTTAAAAAATAAATGTTTAAAAAAAATCAATAAAACCTCAGGGGCACATCTGTCATTAGGCTACATTCACACTGGCAGTAAGTTGCATTCTCATGCCAGGAATCACTGCTAGGTCCAAAAAAATCCCAGCACTTACCACTCCCAAATACCTAGCAGTTTTGAGTAGTCACTCAGGAGGGTTAAATGGCCCAGTTTTTACTGCTAATGTGAACTAAGCCTAACATGTTACACTGCATTGATCACATTATTACTCCAAGGGATCACATTGTTAATAAAACATACACGAGCACTGTACAGTTAGGGCATAATACAAAAATGAAATAATTAGACATACTAAGGGGGCAGGCGTTAGAAAGTTGGAACCAAGTGTGTCTTACTGTGTCTTTCCCCGCACAATCTTTGAAAACCCAGCTGGAAAAAATTTTTGTGTAGAATGCTGTAGCAGTGCCCTCTATTATCTGTCTTTACTTTCCTGTACTCCCAAATCACCTTAAAAAAAACTTCAGTGTACCCCCATCACCTGCCCCCCTTATCACTCAGCAAGAATACCAGTGCACCCTATCACCTGTTGCTCCTCTTCTTGAAACTTCATAGCACCCCATTACCTGTCTCACCCCTTAAAACAGACCTAAAGTTTTACTTTACATAAAAGGGTAGACAAGCCTCTCATTGACGAGGCGATCAAAACAGAACAAGAGCACAAAGCCTCGCAAGGTTACCTCCCAGGAGCTGTGACATGTGTTCTGTATATGTAGGCTCCTCTAGGGCTGTGGGAGTAATCAGGGGAGCAGAGCTGTCAGCATAGCAGAGCTCCGCTGACTGTTCTGCTCACTGATTGGCTGACGAAAAGGGAAATCCTGAGGATGCTTGAGCTGTCATCGGGGTTTCCTATTTCTCAGCCAATCACAGAGCAGTAGAGGTGATGAATGGAGATACATATCTCCACTGAACTTCTATTGTCCTGGTATTGCCTGCGGTTACAGCTAAATGAAAGCACCTGCTTCCAGGTGGTCCGGGAATCCCACAATGACATTATGATTCATAATGTCATTGTTGGATAACCTGTAAAAAATAAAAAAAAGTAGTTAAAATAAAAACACACACTAACTAAATTCATTTAGGAATATTTTTTTTCTTTTTAAAACTTTTTTGCCCAATTTTTGCAGTCGAATCCCGTTTTTTTTAGGTCGGGTCTATCCGAATTCGTCTTGAAGACATGACCGGTAACAACAAAGGTACTGCTCCAGTACCTGATTAATCTGCTCCGTCTGGCTATTAGATTGAGGATGATAGGCCAATGAGAATACCACATCGATTTGGAGACTCTTACACAGTTTATCCCAGAACTTAGCCGTAAATTTTGACCCTCGATCTGACACAACCTGCTGTGAGAAGCCACGAAGACAAAAAATCTCCCTGATCCTGGAGAGATCAGGAGCCAAGGGTAATCCCTTGAGGGGAATAAAGTTTTGTGAAACGATTGACCACTAGGGGTTAGCGAGATGGTCTCTGATGGTGTTGTGAAAATTTCCTCAAACTTCTGGCGGGTTTGCGAAATTTTGGCAAATCGATTTTGCGAATTCCATTAAAGTCAATGAGCTGACTTTATGGGCCTGATTTATGAAAGCTCTCCAAGGCTGGAGAGAATACACTTTCAGAAGTGAAGCTGGGTGATACGGAAAACATGGAATGGATTTTTAAAAAACATTTGCTATTTGCTAGCAAACATTTGGCATACTGGACCAGATCCATTCCAGGATTGCTGGTCACCCAGCTTTAATGATGAAAGTGTATTCTCTTCAGACTCGTTAATAGCAAATACATGTTAATAGCAAATACATGTTAGAACAACCAAATTTGCTAGGTAAGTGTAATAGAACAGTGGCAACAAGGAAAAAAATACAAAAGTTCCAAAAGGCCTTGTGGTTTTCCAGAAAATGGCAGGTAAAGTGGCAGCAGGCAAATAGGATTTTTGCGTGATGGACTATGTCCAGAATGCAGCATAAATATTAGGACATTAAGAAAGGGTGAACTTAATCCACTAGCAACAGTCTCTGCCATCAAAACAGCAGGAAAAAGCATTGCTATTTAATGTACGCACCCTTATAAAATTGATATAGCTGTATAATATCTTAATGCTATATAAATACTGTTTATTATTATTATTATTATTATTATTAATAATAATAATAATGATAATAATATTAATAATAATGATAATTGCTAGCTGGCATCATGACCTGGATGACGTGTTAAGAATACCACCCATTACGTTGTGGACAAGTAGTGTAATGACATTAGGCAAAAGCATGGAGGACCAGAGATGGCGCGTGGGTCAGTGAGAGCAGTAGCAGTGTGTGGCCCCTGGTCAGCTATCGCCAGGGAGACCGCATTGGTAAGAGTCATGGAGAGCGGGGTCATTGCCACCCAGAAGATGGCATTGGACAGCAACAGCAGCTAGAGGAGGCGGTGGGCCCCGAGAAGGAGCGTGGACAGCATTGGCAACTGGCATCTAGAGCTGGGTATAGAGCATCGTCAATGAAACCCAGAAGTGTGTAATACCATTTTTGTGAGTACTGGGCAGGTGACAGCAGCAATAGCAGGAGGAGGATGCGTTAGGCCCTGAGACAGAGCATGGAGCTCATTGGTAACTAGCATGTAAAGCTGGGTGTAGTGCATCTTCAATGACACCCAGAAGTGTATAATACAATAATAGTGAATGGAGTACTGAGAGACAAAAACAGCATCAGAAGAAGGTGGTGGGCCCTGAGATGGAGTGTGGACTGCATTGGTAACTGGCATGTGGAACTGGTTGTAGTACATCATCAATGCCACCCAGAAGTGTGTAATACAAATATCTGAAATTTGTGATTAAATGTAGACGAGCCAGACCAAGATTTTTTGTGCGCCAGCACTGTTGCTCTGGTCTGTGGTGCCAGAAGCGCTAGGAAAGTAGACAATATTGCCAATTTGCATCATGAAGTGGTTGACATGAATGCCAACCTTCAATCTTACAATACTTAGCTGAAAAATTAGGCAAAGACAATGGTACCTATCAGTGTGGCAGTACTGGGAGTTTTCATTTGCAGTTTGTCGGCCTCCCGGAAGCAGCAGAAATGTAAAGTAAATTGCTAGCTGGCACAATGGCAGGCATGACATTGGCGAGGAATGCCACCCCTGGACGTTTGCAATAACTAGCAGAAAAATTCAACCAAGGCAAGCTCAGCTGACCGGGTGTTGGTGATAGGCAGCCACAGATTCAGCACAGGAGCAGTGTGGGTTCACAGAGGCATCTTGGTTGGCCTAGTGAGTCCTTGTGTCAGTCAATCAGTGACATCTGCAGTGGGGATATGATAGGGATATTAGTAACCCACCTTTGGTTCATTTTCCAAAAGGTTAGGAAATTTTCATGTGATCGGTTGTCCATTACCATCTGCCAGCAGCACTGAAAATTCACCCAGAACACTGGATGCCGGGTACGAAAAAAGGAAGAAAAACCCTGCCAGCAGATTTCAAGCCTGTTGACCCAATAATTAATGGCATCACTATTATCAGGTCAGGCATCCTCCTCATAACTGCTGTCACCAATACCACCACCTACCAGAAAAGAGCCAACGTAATCTTGCACCATGCGCTTCATCCGTTCTCGATGGTGATGCCCCCGAACTTGTTTGAGGTGGCCACATCAGGTTTCACCAAGCATCCAGAAACTCCCCCCTGCCTTGGCCTACACTTTTGGATATGTGTGGTCTTCTGCCACTACAGCTAATGCTGCTGCTGCTGCTACAAGAGGATGAAGTGGAGGCAGTGTCCACCTGAGCTCCCTGTGTAGAATGTGTTGCGCGGAACTCCTCACACAGCCGATCGCATAGAATTCTACTCAGGTGGGTCACCTCTTCTTTCTCTTGCACCGGGATGGGTAGAAAGTGTGACATTTTGTCTTTGTAGCAGTGATCCAGAATGGTGGCCAGCCAATAATCATGCTGGTTTGTCCCTCTATCCTGGTGGTCCCTCCGTAGGCATTGCAACATGTAGATACACATATGAAAGAGGAGTTCCCTGGGCTCATCCTCCTGCTGTCCCTCAGTAGGTGCCAAAACATCTTCTTCCTTATTACCCAACTCCTCCTGTTCAAGCTTTTCAATGACAGATCCTCAGGCTGTTCGTCAAGCAACAAGGGAGAGTCATCGGGTGGTACAGGTACATTAGCTATGCTAACTCCTGCCTTTGCTCCTGTCATGGCTGTGCTGGTTGCTGCTGCTGCAGAAGAAGAGCTTGCTGCACTTGAGGCCCCTGAGACCCACTCCACAATACTCTCGACATGCCGTGGCTGTATGATTGTAGTACGCTCAGTGTACTGGTGTTCTGCACACACCTCAGACATGTGTGACATCTTGTGCTGCTGCCTCCAACGGTTTGCTGCTGCTGCTGTACTACAGTAGGGGACTTGCGGGGAGTATGCCTCCTGCCTGATGCAGCAGGTTGCCCAATGCCATGCCTTCCCCTGCGTCTACCTCTCATCTTTTACTTATTCGGGAAAAAAATGCACCAGTACCAAGAGGTTTCTTTGATAAATAGCAAGTGGGATACAAAAAATCAGTTTTTTTTAAGAGAAATACAGAAATCTTTCTGGCTTTTTTGATAGATAGTAAGTGGGATCAGACTGAATATCTGTATTTTTTTTAAGGGAAATACAGAATTTTTTTCTGACTTTCTTGATAGATAGCAAGTGGGTATGAAAAACAGTGGTACCTTGGTAAAAGTCCGGTATGGAATAAGTCCAACTTGGTATAAGTCCTGTTCGGACCCCAAAAAATTTTGCTTGGTATACAACCTTTGTGCTAGAACTTGAAGGGGTCAAAATTAGCTACCCTTATTTACCTCTCTTGGGACAAAGACACGACTGGCCATGAGCGTCAGTACACCAGTTGCTACCATTCAGTGAACAATCTGTGCTATAACTCTCTGTGAATTACCTAATATCTACTCCTCCTCCCTTCTCAGCACCATCCTAGTAGGCAGTCGACTCTTCTCAGCAAGGTTAACTGAGGTTAAATTTGAATTTATTTATTCTAACTGCTTTTGTAATTATGTATTTTAATATTTGGGAGTGTTTAAATTATTTTATACAGTCCTTTCAATGTAAAATATGCCAATAATAATAGGATTTTGTTTATATGGGAACGGATTAATCATTTTCCTCTTATTTCTTATGGAAAAAATTTGTCCTAGGATCTGGAACAGATTAAGACTTATACCAAGGTACCACGTTACGTATACAATTTGGAAAGGCAGATCCAGAATACCTTGGTTGGTGCTTGAAGATTTCGAGACAGGCTGTAGTATCGGAGTTTTCAAAATACCGTTATGGTTTTGGAATATGGTGCAGACTATATATTACCGGTGTGGTTATATTTTATGCTATACAATGCTGTCCAGTGCCCAGAGAGGGAAAGAGATCTTTCATATGGTGATAAGTTGAATGGGAAAAGATTGGGGCTCTCTTGAGCGCCCATATATGAGTTATATTAAGGGTTTTTTCTCTTAAGTAGTATGTGAAGGGTTAAATAGGTATTGTTACAGGACTGTATAGCTAGAGCTAATGTGAGCCATATACTTGTATAAGGAGTTGTATTTCTTTTTATGTCTACTTATTAACCAGATGGCGAAAATTCTAAATTCTTTGGAATGCAATGCATGCCTTGTATGCCTTGCAATGTATCAAATAACACTATATATGGCCAAAACTTAAATAGCTGTACGTAAATAACGACCACCTCTTGTATACCTATGTGTATAAAAAGACCGCCTTGTCAAATAAAGATCAGAGAATATTCCTAAGACCATACTGTGCGTGTGTGTTATTGGGATATCTCTCCAGATGTCTGTCTCTGTGGGTAAAGGAGAAGTCAGGGTGCATTCGAGAAACTAGAAGTAGAAGCAGATCCTTTCAGCATGTAGTACATTTATATTCTGTTTTCTTTATATGATAAAAATAAATATTTTTATGATGATGATTGTGGTTGTTGGCCCTTTGGCTTTGCTGAGGGCTGACCTGTATAAATTTTAATACAAATTTAAAAAAAAATTAATAATTTTGAATAGAAAACCAAGGAGTCTAGGGGTGGGGACTGGATACTACATTTAGATTAAAAGGCCGAGGTGGGGTTGAGCCTGGAAATCTCTATTCTCTGCCTGCTGATGTGGACAGGTCTGTCCCGATTTGGCCAAGGGGCCGAGGGAAAAATTCCTGCGTCTTTAGAGACTCCATTTTGTATCTTAAATATGCTTGCCTGACAAAATATTATCCTTATTGTTTTCCGGCTTATGCTTTAAAGAAAATCTGTTAAAAACAAGTACAAGGTCAAAGGAAACAGATGTTTCTTTTCTGTTTTTTTTTTTTCTTATGTTATGTCTTGATGTATCATAAATTTTCTATGCCCCTTCTGCATTCATATTTAACCCAGAATGTTGCATAATAAATTTTGAGAGTTTTCCTGACTTTGGACACATGATATGAGGTGTGTTTTCTTTCATAAGTCACTCTCCCGAGCTCGAGAAGGACAAACTGAGACCAGACCAGTCTATGGGGTAGACGCTTATTTCCATCCCCAGCAATTCATTGGCCTCACCGAGATCAGAAGGTCATCCCTGGAGCACCAGTAGGTATAGACGCTTTGCTTGTCTGTCTGCCGGGGGTCTGGGTCGCTGACCCATTCTGATACTAAATAGAATTGTTTTTTACTCTAGAGGGGAATTTTCTGATTGGGGAATTTTTTATTTTTTTATGCCGCCAAAACTTTGTGTTTCAGGGAAGCCACGTATATTCCAGGGGAATATAGCAGATGTTGTTTTAAGTCACGTGGTCTCATTTTGTCCATCTCTGCTTTCTCTCCTCTATCGCAATGAAGTAAAAGGTAATTTGTTTGACACAAGTGTCCGGGTGGTAAGTGTACGGACCAGGGTCATTAAAGGTTTTGTCAACAAGGTGTAAGTCGCACCATCACGTCAGCTAGCTTTTATTGATCTTTGACCTGAGACAGGTGAAAGCTGGTGACACCAAGTTTGGTGCCTATGTCATGTTACATGTTAATTGTTGTGTAGGATTATTATTAAAAATGAGGGAGGAGGATATTGGAATGGATATTATTAGAGCTATATGCTGTGCAATCAGGTTATAACTTACATTTATGGTCTGCCACTAGGGAGAGTCCCCGTAGGTATACTAAACCACAAAAGCTCTATAAATTAAATTTGTATGTAGTTGGACTTGATTCAAGAGTTGTTGGGTGGGCCGTTGGGAACGTTATTCCACTGTTTGAAAATTTTAGGGTTCCTCCTTGCTGTGAACTGCTGAGACAAAGTACATACTATTCTAAGATCTTTTCTCATGCTATTTAGGTAATATTATAAACCCAGGACAGGTTATGAGCCTGGGTTAGTTAGAGAAACCCCCAGCGTTTTATTTTAGTTAAAAACACTATGAGTTCAGGAAGGAATGAGTTCTTGATTATGAGTTCTATAGGAATGAGTCTAAAACTTTGAATAATTGAGGCTACCCCTACGACCCATAAGCTATCGGTTACTAGACCCGATAGATATATTGAACACTAACAGCACACAATAACTGTGTTCTCTGTCTCGGTCGGTCCCTCATAAAGGGAGGATACCTTCAAAAATGGGTCAGAATAAGACAAAAATGCCTACCCCTGAGGTAGGAGTGACATGCAAAGATTATGTAGCTGGGGTATCAGGAACAGGATACTACCTGGTTTACCCGTTTGTAGATAATATGGCAGGATGGACTGAGGGGATTAGAAGCAGGTACCCATTCCCACGGGAGGGAGCAAATGACACCTTTCATATGGATATGGTCAAAAGACTCAGGAGATAAAGAAGCAAGGCCATTTTACGGCCCAGATCCACAATGGGATATGGATTATATGCAAAAAAAGGGGTAGAGAACAATAGTTGGAATTTGCCCTTATTGGTATATTAGAACCAATAAAAAGTGGGGTAAAACAAGGAGAAACAAGCTTGATTATGAAAAGCTGTATGAATTAGAGAAATCGGTTGATAAAAAGGTACCAAATTGTCCTCCATCACCATATATATCCACAACTGACAAACCTTAAGAAAGACACAGATGATTTAGTCTTGGCATCCACCCTCATCAACAGACAAGACCCCAACCCTATCCCTAGACCGGTTGTTCTAGTTACCCCTCCCCAAAGTGAGAGACCACATAGAGACCAGGAAAAGCAAGAAAGACCATTTACCCCTGTCTCCCCTGATCAGAGCTCGCAAAAAATTGTTGATCAGTCTCATACTGAATTGGTTCAGACACACAGGTTCAGAACCTTGGCAGTCACATTAGAGTAAAACAACAGCCTGTACAACAACTGCCCTTTATGACTGTGGGAGACCAGTTACTTAAGAAGCCTATTGAGGTAGAAGATATAGACCGAATAGTTAAGAATTGCCCCAAGCCCAATATTGCACCACAAGGTACTATTACCTATCTAAAGAAGGCGTGCAGAGGAAGGAATTTCATTCAGGAGGATATGCCCCTTATTATTGATGGGATTATAGACACACACTCGGGGTGGGACTGGGCGAAAGTTAAAACTATTAGTGATAATAATTATACAGCTTCAGCCAATAATTACCCCCTCAACACACAGGAGGGTAGGGATGCTATGTGGGGAGAGCTCACAACACATATGTTGGAAGTTTTCAAATCAAAATATTTCCTGTCCACCCTTGGTTGTACTACCCTTGGTGGTGGAGTCAGTTGTTGAATTCTGGAAGATGTTTACCGACTGCTGGACTGAGGAGGCAGGTCTCTCTAAAGTCAGGAGTGACAGCCTATTCATTTCTACCTGGATACATAATTTACAGGCACTTCTAACAGTCCCTGTTAAACAAATGATTTCTACCTGGACCTCTGACAACTTAGACGAGTTTGAAAAACATCTTTTTGATAAGGAAGCAGCTGGCTGTTTAGATATAAAGAAACCCTCTGCCACAACCCCAGGACATCACCTACAACAAACCAGCAACACACATACACCATCTCAGCCTAGGGGACATAGGGCAAATAACAGAGGAACCCCCAAGCCTAATTATAGACGTCCAAATTGGGAACCTCAGAACAGCAAGTTACAGTGCGTTAACTGTGGTCATTTGGGAGATTGGGCGAGGGACTGCCCCTATCCCCATAAGAAACAAACCCAAAATCAGGGTCAAATTGATCAAATTACCTCAGCTCAGCCCTAACCCCAGTTTAATATTGATTGGAGAAACCAACCACAACAAAAGTACTGATGGAGCCCGGAGGTTGGTATCCCAGCTTTCACTCAGATCACTGGAACTTGGGAGGAATCACCGGTAATTGTACTTATTGTACAGGGAAGAAAACTTCCATTTATTGTTGACACCGGGGCCACCACCAGTGTTCTGTGTGGGGACCATTATAACGGTCCTCGCAGAAAGTCCGAACCTTCAATGGGGATCAATGGGATACCAACAAAAATTTGATTGAGTTCGAGAGGGGTACATTGATTTGTACTCAATCTTTCCGAATTATTACTGGATGTCCTGTCAACCTCTTAGGAAGGGACCTTTTTATTCAACTTGGACTGACTGTTAGAGGACTGAAGGACGGGGTCTAACTGTAGAATCAGACATCCTGCCTATTGTTAAACATAATTTTTTCCTGGGAACAACCAAAGTGACTCTAGATGAAATAGACCCTGCAGTTTGGTCTAAAGATGACTACGATACTGGATTTAATAACTGTACCCCTTACCGGGCAAATTTGAAGCCAGGGGCTACCCCTGTATATCGTAAGCAGTACCCCTTGTCGAGAGAAAAAATTGAGGGACTCAGACCTATGATCAATAGATTCTTGAAGTATGGTGTATTGGAGGAAGTTATTTCTCCTTACAATACACCAACCAACCCAGTCAGGAAACCAGATGGCACTTACAGGTTTGTGCAAGGGCAGTGAATAACTTAGTTGTACCCATAGCCCCAGTCGTAGCTGATGTTACCACCCTTTTCTCCACCATACCACATGACTCTACTCATTATTCTGTTATCGATCTTAAAAATGCTTTTTTCAGCATACTTGTTGACAGAGAGACAGGACTAATTTTTTCTTTTTCCTTTGAGGGGCACCAACTGACGTGGCGCAGAATGCCCCAAGAATATGTAGACTCCCCTGTTGTCTACAGCAGTGTCCTCCAAGCTACATTAAAAGCTTGGCATCCACCCAGGTTCAGTAGTGTTACAATATATGGACGATCTCCTCATATGTAGCAAGTGAGAGGAGGCCTGCCAGGAGGATAGTAAATCTATGTTGAAATGGCTCAATGTATGTGGTCATAAGGCGTCTAAGAAAAAGTTACAATGGTGTCAGGAAATGGTTGAATACTTGGGCTTTGTTTTCACCAATGGCACACAGAGAATTAATCAGGCCAGAACCCTTTGCCAGAGTGGGTCTGGTCCGCCCACAAAACAAGAAGGAACTGCTCCCCTTTCTTGGAATGATCAATTACTGCCGGAAATGGATCCCTGACTGCCCCTACTATGATAATATTCTAAGACAATCCACACTCACAGACAAATCTGATGTACTAAATTGGTCCTATGAAATGTGTAATGCTTATGAGGTTTTGAAATGTCCAATAGTTAGTAGCCCTGTCCTGGGTCTCCCTGACTATAACCTTGTATTTTATTTGTATGCTAGAGACAATTGTAAAACCATGGCGGGGGTGCTCACTCAAGAGCACTGAGGTAAGCTTTGACCTGTAGCTTTCTTTTCAAAAGTGGTCCTAGTCCAAGTCCAGGGAATGCCTGCTTGCCTAAGGGCATTGGAAACATGTGCTATGGTGGTGGAGATGGCTACGACCTTCACTTTAGGACATCCAACCATTTTACATACCACTCTTGATGTTATTGCTATACGTCATAAACACACAACACATGTCATCACAAAGGCTCAGTGGCTATGAGGTTATCCTCTTGAGCAACCCTAACCTCCAAATCAAATATAGTGCATATAACTCAGGCCCAGCTAGTGTTCTCAATGCCCTATTGGGATTAAAATGCCGATCTACTGCCAGATCCCTACAATTGCCTGGAGAGCATAGAAGTACAAACCTGTCCTAGAAAGGATATGTCTAAGGCTCCAATTCCAGGTTCAGATTTTTTTTTTGTAGATGTATCATGCTCCAGGCCAAACGACAATATCTACTATGCTGGATATGTGGTGGTTAAACTACCAAATCAAATTCTAGAGGCTAAATCGATCTCATATCAATCTGCACAGGCAGCAGAATTAATTGCATTAACTAGGGCCTGCCAACTATACTCAGGAAAGCCAGTAACCATTTATACGAATTACAAATATGCCTATTGAGTGGTCCACGACCATGGGGTTATCTGGTCCCTTAGAGGATATATTGGAGCTGATGTTAAAGCCATTTCTCACTCTAGGCTAGTAGCCGAACTAGTAGCTGATAAGGCTGCCATGCAAACTTTGGCCTGTCTTCAGATGCCTGTACTTGTACGACAATTGCCTGAAGACACTCAATTGCTCACTGACCTATAATCCTCAGCTAATCAACCTGATTTAGAAGATTGGTGTTTTCCTGTATTGCAGAAAAATCACAAAATGGGATTTATCTGCAAAGAGGGGAAACCATGTATTCCTCAGCACAGTGCCCCTATATATATCTCACACTACCATGGGGTAGGACACAGGAGTTGGAAAACTACATATGCTGAACTTAAGAAGGATTTCTACATTACAAATTTGGAAAAATTAATAAAATATTATGTTAAGAGATGTATCATTTGCATAAGGAATAACCCAAATAATCCACAGAAAACACACCAACATATTGATTACCCCACAACCCCATTCACTCATTTGCAGATAGATTTTACACACGTAGACCAACTAAAGGACAGGAATATACATTAGTGGTTGTGGATAGGAAATCATCCCTGGATGGGGAGTACCCCTACACATAAATTCAGATCAAGGTCCTGCATTTTTATCTAATATATGTAAGGAATTAGTAAGGATTTTAGGGGTAGAATGGAAATTTCACATTCCTCACCACCCACAAAGCTCAGGAATAGTGGAAAGAATGGACAGAACAATTAAGGTCAAGAAAAGAAAGCCACAGGGGGAACTTTCGAGAACTGGAAGAGAATTCTACCAGCCATATTAGCAGAAATTAGAATGACTCCTACCAAAATGCTAGGGTACTCACCTTTTGAGATTTTGATGGGAAGACCTTTTCCAACTTCTTGGGCAAAAAGAAAATTAGTGACCCTAGGGGGAGATCTAGAGAATATCAGGGATGATTATGTCAGAAAGCTCTAAGTGTCTTAGATACAGCATATGAAAATGTTACTTGCAAGCTTCCTTCTTGTCCACAGGTGAACACCCATCCTTTTGGTCCAGGAGACACCGCGGTAGTAAAGCTATTGATGAAAGGAAAGAAACAACAGGATTTTGCATATGGCCCGGCCACACGAGTGGTAGCTGTTACCCGATCTGCTGTCTTAACAGAACACAGTCCCGTCTGGATACATGTTACATATACAAGAGTGAAGCTTGTGAAATGGAAGACCAACTCAGACTGCTCGGACACAAGAAAGGAGGTGATAACGGGGGCAGAGGGCCCTGACCTGGAAGAAGGAATAAAAGGGGTAATAATGGGGGCAGACAGCCCTGACCCTGAGAAGGAACATGGATTCACCGAATTTTTGGCAATGGTTCACCAAGAACTGCTTTCCCCAAGGCCTAATGATCATGTTGATTTTCCTAGCAGATAGTCGTGCTGAGGTAGCAATTAACTCCACCAACGAAGGAACACCATTTTGGTTTAATTCTTCAAATACTCAAATACTACCTATACCTACGGTTATTGTTCTGTGGTACAGTGTTTTGAGGGAGGAGATATACCAGGGGGATGGCAACATTACATGTCTAAAGAGTATTTTCTACATATGTGTAACTGATGAGTGCTGGGGCAGATCATGTGGCTACTGGGGAGCTGTAGGTTGCAATACCGGCCCTACTGACTGGGGATACAAACCAAAGAGTGCACCAGATAGGATAGATAGAAATGGTAAACCCCTAATTAGCTGAATGACTCTTACTCGTCAACCATGTATCTACAGGGGTATTGGAAAGAATAATCCTTTGGACCTTAATATAGAGAACTCTGGACCATACGATGAAGGAACCTATATTATTTCCAGGAAACTAGAAGGACATTCCATGGGAAGATGGGGAACAATACATCTAAAAGATATGTATGTAATGCGCCTGGGCACACAAACCACAACCAACTCCAGATATCCTTTAATCAGGCTTTATTCACAGTCATAAAGCACAGCAAGGGTTAAGCCCAAAGAAGCGAAGTACAAGAGGGTAAGGCAAATACAGGTCAAGAACAATCCGAGGTCAGGGCAGGCAGCAGGCAGAATGGTCAGTAACAATCCGAGGTCAGGGCTGGCAGAATTCAAGTCAGTTTCAGACCAGGTCACTATGGAGATGACAAAGCAGATAAACTTTAAACCAACACAAGGATGCACCCAAGCACACTGTGTTAACAGAGGCTTATAGCGGGCAATGGTGTACAAGACAGGCTCTCCCTAAATGGCCAGAGTGACCAATGGCCTTGCGCCATCTGATAGGAGACTAACTGAATCCCCTGCAGGGAATTGGCCGCAGGGCCCTGGCCACATGGAAATTCAAACTAACTATGTCCCGCCCCGGGGCGAGGCAGCTGAGTGCCACGCCCTCGGGGGGTACAAGAGGGGTGCATCGTAGCACGCGCACCTCTTCCCACAGCACCCCTAGGATGTGCACTACTTTGCACATGCAAAGGAGTGATGAGAGCAGGATTTTCAGTAACCACATCTGAAGGGATGCAAGGGATGCTGCCTGGCTGAACAGTAGTTTGGCCAGGACGCATCCCTCCGCCTGCAGAGAGAGACAAGCTGCGAGCAGAGCAGCAGCCTCGGCCATGCTGCCTGCTACAGCGGCATCTCCTTCTGTGGCTGGGATCCCCAGGGACACCGTGGGCTCGCAGGACGGGTAAGTTCCTTACACTACCCCCCCCTTCAGGAGGGGCCTCAGGACCCTCATGTCGGGGTTTCTCCGGGTAATCACGGTGAAACTGCGACACAAGTTCTTCCGCATGTACGCGGTGGGCAGGCACCCAGCATCTCTCCTCTGGCCCAAAACCCTTCCAATCAATGAGATATTGCAGAGAATTACGCACCTTACGAGAGTCCAGGATCCTGTCAACTTCATATTCGGGTGCTCCCTGCACCTCCACTGGTGGAGGGGGATCCGAAAGGGGAGCAGAGTCGGCAGCAGATTTTAATAAAGAGACATGGAAGGTATTTACCCCCTTCAAAGAACTGGGAAGGTTGACTCTATAAGTCACTCCATTAATCTTTTCCGATATTGGGAATGGTCCAATAAATTTGAGTCCTAGCTTGGCCGAGGGTTGGCGGAGGGGAATGTTGCGGGTAGATACCCAAACCAGATTACCCGGTTGGAAATGGGGCTCAGGGGATCTATGGCGATCTGCAAACTTTTTCTGCTGGGCTACTGCCTTTCTAAGATTACTCTGACCTGGTTCCAAACAAATCGGGAACGTTCTACCCAATCGTTAAGGAGATCAGAGGGTGGACCTGAGAGAGAGGGCACTTTGGGACTCCGACCCCCGACACACATAAATGGAAAGATCCTGGTGGAGGAGTGCTCTGCGTTGTTATATGTCACCTCCGCAAAGGGAAGAGAGCCCATCTCTCCTGGCAATCATAAATAAAGCTCCAGAGGTATTGTTCCAATGGTTGGTTGGTTCGTTCAGTCTGGCCATTCGTCTTGGGGTGAAACCCTGACGAAAAGGAAAGCTCGATGTCCATTTGGGCACAGAACTCCCTCCAGAACCGAGACACAAACTGAACCCCACTGTCTGAAACAATGTTCTCTGGAGCCCCATGATGGCGGAACACATGACACACAAACAAGTAAGCCAATTCCTTGGCCGAGGGTAACTTGGGTAGCGGTTTGAAATGGGCTTGCTTACTGAAGCGATCTACCACTACCCAGATCACCATGAACCCTAAGGACCCTGGAAGATCCGTGATGAAGTCCATGGATATGTGGGTCCATGGAGCAGCAGGAATGGGCAGAGGCAGCAGAGTGCCGGAGGGAGAGTTACGGGAGGACTCTCTCCGAGCACAAACTGGGCATGCACGAACATAGGATTCAACATCCACTGACATGTGAGGCCACCAAATGTGCCTTTTAATTAAATTTAGGGATTTCTTAATTCCTGGGTGGCTAGCAGTTTTAGAATCATGCAGCTGTTGGATAACCTTCAAGCGAAGATGGAGGGGAACATACAGCCGCCCTTCAGGTTTTCCAGGGGGGTAGTCAGTCTGGTGGGGGGTTAAGAGGTTCATCAGGTTCTCTAATAATACTGGAGTCTGTATGGCTGACACCAAACATTGCGGGGACAATATGGGGCTAGGGCACCGATCCGGAAGGGAAGCTGCCTCTAGGAAACAATGGGACAAGGCATCAGCTTTCACGTTTTTTGAACCTGGTTTGTAAGTAATTTGAAAGTTGAACCTCGTAAAAAACAGGGCCCAACGGGCTTGCCAGGCATTGAGGCGTTTAGCCCCTTCAATATATTCCAGGAATCTATGGCCGGTATAGACTGTTATGGGATGCTCTGCCCCTTCCAGCCAATGCCTCCATACCTCAAAAGCCCATTTTACTGCCAGAAGCTCTCGATTGCCCACATCATAGTTGCTCTCCGCTGTGGAGAACTTACGGGAGAAGAAGGCACAGGGGTGCAATCTCTCCGGTTTTCCAGAGTACTGGGAGAGGACTGCTCCCACGCCAATCTCCGAAGCATCCACCTCTATGATAATTGGGAGAGTGGGCACCGGATGCACCAATATGGATGCACTACAGAAAGCCCGTTTCAGCGTTTTAAAGGCTTTGCAAGCTTCTGGAGTCCACCTTGAGGAATCCGCCCCTTTCCTAGTGAGGTTTGTCAGGGAGTAAACAATGGACGAGAAGTTCCATATGAACTTCCTATAAAAATATGCAAACCCTAAAAAGCGCTGAAGGCCCTTGAGATCAGTGGGTTGCGGCCATTCCAGAACTGCCGAGACCTTGGTTGGATCCGTGGCCAACCTGTGATCTGACAGAATATACCCTAGGAAAGCAACCTCACGTACCTCGAATGCGCACTTCTCCAATTTCACATAGAGGCAGTTTTCTCTGAGCTTCTGGAGGACCTGGCGTACTTGGAGAAGATCAGATGAATAAATCAGAATATCATCAAGATACACAACCACAAATTTACCCAGAAATTCTCGGAATACATAATTCACAAATTCCTGGAAGACAGCCCGGGCATTACACAGACCAAAGGGTATTACTAAATATTTGAAATGCCCATCCCTGGTGTTAAAGGCAGTCTTCCATTCATCACCCTTCCTAATGCGGACAAGGTTGTAAGCCCCCTTCAAGTCTAGCTTGGTGAAGAATCGGGCACCATTGACCTGAGAGAACAGGTCATCCATAAGGGGCAAAGGGTATTGATTCTTTACAGTGGTCTTGTTTGGGCCCTGTAATCAATACAGGGTCTCAACCCGCCATCCTTCTTCTCCACAAAAAAGAAACCAGCACCTGCAGGGGAAGAGGATGGCCGGATGAAGCCCTTCTCCAAGTTATCTCGGATGTATTCCTTCTGGGCCTTTATCTCTGGTCCAGTGAGATTGAAAGAATGACCTCTAGGGGGCATGGTACCCGGGAGTAACTCAATAGGGCAATCATAGGGACGATGAGGAGGGAGTTTGTCAGCTGATTGGGGGCAGAAGACATCAGCAAACTCCTGGTAAGGTTCGGGCAGTTTTTGAAGCACCTCATGGGCCCGTACTGGCATTACTGGAGTCAGGCATCTAGCATGACATTTGGTTTCCCACTGAATAATTTGACCCGATTCCCAATTATTGATAGGGTTATGGGTTTTCAACCAAGGGAGGCCTAGGATCAGGGGGGTTTTTACCATCCTGATCACAATAAGGTGGATCACTTCCTTATGGGAGGCCCCCACGGTTAGTAGCACTTTTGGGGTAATAGAGGGTGTAAGACCCTATTGAAGAGGGGTGCCATCAATGGCTGCCAAGGACAGTTCAGACCCCAGAGGGGCAACTGGTATCCCCAGTTCAGAGGCAACATCTTGGTCTAGTAGGTTACCATCTGCCCCGGAGTCGAGAAAGGCCATGACTTTACGGGACTTCCCATCCCAGGATATGGTAGCCGGCACCAGGATGCGGCGAGTGGACCAGTCTAAGGGGTCGCTTCTGCACCCCCGATACACTGGGACCTTACAGGTTCTTTGCGAGGGCATGTCCTTGCCCTATGACCAGGATCGCCACAGTAAAGACAAAGTCCATCCTGCAAACGCTGATTGCGCTCGGCGGGGGCGAGTTTGGATGATCCAATTTCCATGGGTTCCCTCGGGTCAGGTTTCAACTGAGGGGGAGAATGACTCCTGGCTCTTCGGACAGGTCTCTCTAGGCGGTGCTCCCGGATCCTCCGGTCAACACAGTTGGACTGCTGTATTGCAAGATCCAGGGTGGATGGAGAAGGGAGACCCAACAGCAGGTCTTTGACTTGATCGCTGAGGCCTTGAAGCGGTGGAGTAGAGCTGTGTCTCCCCAGCGGGTACAGGTGGCCCAGCTCCGAAATTCTGCTGCATATTCCTCCACGGGACGTCTTCCTTGAGCAAGGTATTCTAAATTTAATTCCGCTGTCCGGGTCAGGTCCGGGTCATCGTAAATCACCCCCATGACAGCAAAAAAGTCAGTGACCGAACTAAACGCAGGATCATCTGGCGGTAAATTGAATGCCCACCTCTGCGGCTCACCTTTCAGGAGGGAGATGACCACTCCAATGCATTGACGTGTTGTGCCAGAGGCAATAGGGCGAAGCTGAAAATACAGGAGACAGGAGTCCCGGAAGTTGGGGAAGTCCTCTCTGTTCCCTGAAAATTTCTCTGGTAAAGGAATCTGGGATTCTACTGGCACAGCTGGACTGGATACATTTGGACCCAAGACTTGCCCTGGGAGTGACCGTAATTCACCTGCCATTTCCAGGAGGCGCTCACAAACCTTTGAGGGGTGACCGGTGGGAGCCCCTAATGCAAGCTCCTGTAGGCCCCGTTGGATTTCCTCCATTAGTGCTGGGTGGTGTGTAAGTAGTTTTTGCGACAATATCGTAAACGACAAAGAAATTTGGTAGTTTAAATGATGTGGACAGGTCTGCCCCGATTTGGCCAAGGGGCTGGGGATGAGAAGGTCGGAAGGCGTCGTACCTGAGAGGGAAAAAGTCGTGCGTCTTTAGAGACTCCATTTTGTATCTTAAATATGCTTGCTGACGAATTATTTTCTTTCTTGTTTTCCGGCTTATGCTTTAGAGAAATTCTGTTAAAAACAATTACAAGGTCAAGGGAAACAGATGTTTCTTTTTTTTTTTTCTTATGTTATGTCTTGATGTATCATAAATTTTCCACGCCCCTTCTGCATTCATATATAACCCAGAATGAAATTTTGAGAGTTTTCCTGACTTTAGACGCATGATGTGAAGTGTGTTTTATTTCATACTAAAGTCACTCTCCCGAGCTCAAGAAGGACAAACTGAGACAAGACCAGTCTACGGCGGAAAAAGGTTTATTTCCATCCCCAACAGTACCCTTGGTTTGGGCGGCCCAGGAGTCCCTTAAAACACTGTATTCACCTCATGGTAGAGGGTCACAGATTTTTATTGCACACACAGCATCCTACTATTGCACTTTTCTTTGCAAACCACTTATCTTTATATCCAGCCTGAAGGCCAGCCATGACTACCACACTATTTCCATTATTCAGTTCCTTTTTTTGTGTGTACCTTTATTTTTACACTATGCACCCTGCACCAGATGAAACGTGTCACTATACTATAACAAGCTACGGATTTACTTGTGAGCATAATGTTGGACATTGTATATATAGCGCTACCCTAGGGTCTGAACTTCACAACACGGGACCAGAATGCCCATGGTGGTTCACCAGATATAATTGATGTATTGCTATTTATGAGATGTATCATTGAATACAATACATTTTTGTTTGCCAAAAAACCCTTCCTCTCCTTTGTTCTTTACATATCTTACGTATATGTAAAGGGTTGGCACATTCTCCCTTAGGACATCCAGTATACGTAAACTTCAACCATCACTAATATTCCTACTTTATATTATATAGGAGTAGCAAATGACAGACAGTAACACAGGGAGAGGAGACTACCCTGTCCAGAAGAGCGTACAATCCAAGAGGCACAAGTCTCATTGCTGGAACCAGTAGTTCTTTATCAGGGCATGCTGGGAGTTGTGTATTCCTATATCAGCAGGATGCATTTATCTTTTTTGATGGTTCTGGTGAAAGAGTCAGAGCCTGGACAATCCACTATAGTGATCTTGGGGCATCTGAGTGTGTACCTCAGGCTCTTGGGGCACAGCCATCCATGTGTTCTGTATTGGGCTACCACGGGTAGAAGCTACATGTGGCATCTTGCCATGGCAGCAGCACAGCAGCCTCACCAGCAGATTGAACATCACATGCCATCCTGCTCAGTCTGCACAGTTTGTTGGAGGGAAGTTGGAGACGTCCCTCAGTCTTTGTTCTAATTATATCCTGCGTTTGCTGTGTAAAGTGCTGCAAACAAGGAAACTGACAGCCCCTCCCCACTGTGCTCAGATTATGAACATGAGCATTACCTCCCCTCGCCCACCATGCAAATATATAACTTGGTGGAGTAAATGAGCAGCCCACAAGGTTGGAGGACATCACTTCCTGTGAGCTGAGCCCAGGGAGAACACAAACCATGTGAGCTGCATTTGGAGTCTGCAAAGAGGTACTGGGACATGATTTATGTAATTCTTAGTAGTTATAGTGTTTAGAGAGACATTCATTACCTTCTGGAGCAAGCTGTTCTTTGGTATACAAGAACAACTGCAGTGTTTGTCTTGGTCAATAAAGAGTTACAAGATGTTGCTCTCTGTGTTTAGCAAAAAAGATTTCTTCTGCAAGTCATGCAAACCTCCCCATCCCCCCTATCAAGCCTCATGTCCTGCACCGGCGTCATCCTTATGTGAGATGTCTTTAACTCAGGGACTATACATATATATTCCCAGAAAATGGTTTTAGTGGGGTGGTAAAAAGTGGAAGACAAAGCACATTTATTGCTGCCAGTTATTTATGCCATATATATCCAATAATCAGAACAATGACACAATAATAGGTATTGTGTCATTGTTCTGCATTCCCCCTATACTTTGCTCCAACTTTCTAATGGCTGGTATTACGCCCAAACTTTTCAGTGCTATGTATTTGATTCCTAATGCCTAGTGTTCCATGTTTTAATTGTGTGATCCCTTGTAGTAGTGTATTATTGTTATCAGTTTGGTGTAACAAGTTAGGCTTCGTTCACATTAGCAGTGAAAAAAAAAAAAAGGGAAAACATTTACTCCTCCTGAGTGACTACTTGGCAACTGCTAGGCACCTGGGATTGGTAACCGGTGGTAACTGCTAGGCACCTGGGATTGGTAACCGGTGGTAACTGCTAGGCACTGGGATTGGTAACCGGTGGTAACTGCTAGGCACTTGGGATTGGTAACCGGTGGTATATGCTTGGCACTTGGGATTGGTAACCGGCGGTTAAGTGCCAGGCTTTTTAAGGCTTAGCAGTTTTTCAAGCAGTAGTGGTTCCTGGCAAGAGAAAAGTGAGGGATAAATGCAGCAAATGGAACCTTACTGCCAATGTGAATTCAGCCTGACTTCAGATGTCACCTCCTAGCACTATATCCAGATAACTTTTGTCTGTCCATTAACTGAGCCCAGGGAGTCCCAAGCTTGCTTAGTTTCCCTTTTTTTTTACCAGTGCTCACTGTTCCATCAAGTACTGATCTCATTGGGCTTGCATGGGATTGAACATGTTTTTTACATTAAAGGCAAAGCCCCTGATTATGTGTTTCCCAGTCCACAGCCATCTGGGATATGTGACACAAATACCCTAGACAGGGGTCCTCTCCCAAAAATTAAACAAAAAACTGTTCACTGTCCATGTTCTATGGGCAAAAAAAAACTAGGAGCCCAAAACTGAAAATGCAAATTAGGGACCCCAAGAAGCATTGGTGTGTGATCCCTATATTTTTTCCCTACCTTTTACCAAGCTATATTTGTAATGCTACACTATATTTACTGCTTCTGTTCCTTGAACCCCAATTTATCTTGAATTGGGAGGCGCAGGAAACTGCAAATGTAGACACAAGTGGGGACACTTGTATAACCCACCCTTTATATTTTATTAGCATGGCATCATTAGAACATAAAAAATCTCTGCCCATCAAAATGCGCTGTCCTGTTACACATAACTGTCTGCTTCCCTAACTTGAACCCTAATTTCTCTAGAATAGAAACGTGCAGGTAAGGAAAATTATAGGTGTAAAAGGGGGAAACTTTCATCACCATGGCATCATTACAACATAAACTCTGCCTTTCAAAAAACGCAGCCATTACACATGACTGTACCCTACCAGTACCTGAGCCACTATTTGATTTTGATGGGCAGAGTTCTTTTTATGTTCTAATGATGTCATTGTGATAAAATTTTAGGGGGTGTTAGCATCAAATATTCCCCACACGTTTTCAGTTTCCTACACCTACCCATTCCAGAGAATTCGGGTTCCCAGTGTTAGAAGTGGCCAGTAATGTGTAAAAGGGCAATATGTCTGCATAGTAATGACATTTTAGTGTGTGTGGGAGGGGTGCCGAAGGTGTACTCACTGTACCCACATTTTCGAGTTTTGTACCCCCACCATTCTAAAGAAATTGGGATTCAAAAAAGCGAAGCAGACAGGGTAACATACTATGACGGTTATAGGCTTGAGACAGGTATAAATTTAGGGGCCCCATCCCAATGCTTCTTGCAATGTAAATTCCCCCCGAAGGTCCCCAATTTGCAGTTTTAATTATGAACTCCTAGGCGCACTTGCTTTTGACACAGAAATGTTATATTTTCACTAATTTTTACTATTGTGATTTCCATGTCTTGTGGTTACCATTAGTTATGAGGGTCCCCTGTGCACCCTGAAATTGTGACATACAGTTTAGAAGATATGAAGGTTTGTACAGAGAGAGATATAAGGCTGAAGAATGTGACCTGCAGGTACACACAGATTGGTCTGATGACGTCATTACACACGCCCACTGGGCTGATACATTGTTACACTAAAGTTTGTTTTCAGAAGACTCGGCACAGCTATGAAATGGGGGAGGGGCAGCCTGTGTCGGGATATCTCATCATAGCTGTGCTGTTTCCCTGCCCGGCTCCTATCAGCAGCTGGAATCCTCTGAATGGATGACACCAGAGAACCGAGCAGGCTCTCCATGTCTGCTCAGAGGATTAGAGCCGCTAGGTGCCGGGAGGAGTGGGCAGGGCAGCTGGGCGGATGCTCACCAAAATTGGGCTGGGGAGAACTATGTATATATACTTTGTATATATGTATGTATGTGTGTGTATATAGAGACTGTTTATTGTTTGTCACTAATTTTAGATGTACTTATTGTACTACTTTGAATTTGACCATTATCTTTTTAATATTCCTTTGTTCCAGTTAAGGCACATTGATATTTATTAGTCTGCTAACTCCTCCCTTACTCAGGTTCAACCGATCTTCCCAACTCTTTGTTACTTTTATCAGTCCATCTATATTCAGGGCCGAAAAGCACTTCTATTGAAATATCAGGCAAGGTCACGTGCCCATGTCTTAAGTGCCAAAATGATATACGTGCAATGGAAATTTTGTCCAGGGAATTGAAGCAGGAATTGGAACAGGATTGGACCATTACACACATTACACACTAGTACAATTCCCATCTCATGCCTTTGTAATGAATCCTCATTGAATATCTGTGACGAATGCCCTCTCAGCCCGCACCCTGTGCATAGACTTTCCAGTGTGCTCTGAAACAGTCCACGGATGGCAGGCTGTAATTATTCATTTTAATTATTAATTAGGAATATTAATTCCATAACTAAGTTTTTATAAACTGACAAACCCCAAGATTATTAATCACCACAAAATAAGGAGTTCACAAAGACTAAACTAGTCCTGTCTGGAATTTATGGTTCACCAGAACCTGCTAAATATGGTTTCCAGGCTTTCCTGAGGCCTAGGAGAATAGTTCTTGGTCTCAAAATGCTCACCATAACGATCCAACTACAGAACAGCCAACTACTACTTTATACAGAATGGTATATTAGAAATATAAAGATTATTAATAGATGAATTTCAGAATACAGCTCGATCTGAGACTCTCTGTCTAGCCTTATCTGAGTTTTATGAGTCTTGCAGACACAAAGACCAGGCAGTCATGACCTTTTTCTTAGAAGACATTTTTATATTTAAATGGAAGATCAGGAATTAATGTTACCCACGATATCACAGTATCCACCTGGCCTCTAACACAACTGCTGCTGCTGTTGCCATCATGAACTGCTATTTCACCAAGCCATCTCTGTGATTCGTCCTATGGCACACCTGGAGCTCAACAAGTCTCACTACAACCCACACTACAACTACTTCTCACATGGACTTCAGTCTGCCACTTTATCTAATGTACTCCTATGATTTACCATTATCTGGTACTACGTTTCATTCACCCTGTATTCACTCTGCTAGCTTCTGTCCCCTCTCTCCCTCCACAGTCTGTTATCACCTTGTCATCCTTCTCCTTCACTCTCCTGGTTTCTCTATCTGTGCTCCTGCACCTCTTTTCTCTGCTGCTACTTTCTGGGGACATCTCACCCAACCCTGGTCCCCCCACAGCTTTTCTTTTCTCTACACTTACAGCATGATACTTCTTTCTCCTAACCTCATCCCCATTCACCCTAGCCATAGTTTATGACCAACAGATCTATCATTCCATAGACTGCCAGAGAAATGTGGTAATAACTTAACCTCTATAGACAACATTGTCCTTTCTAAATCTCAAAATTTCCTGGCTCTCACTGAAACTTGGTGTTTTCTCCTCAGACATCTTTGCTCTCTCCTATGGAAGCCTGCACTTTACACATACCCCTAGACCTTGCAACAAAAGAGGGTGGTGGTATGGGTCTCATTCTCTCCCCCTCCCATCTTCACCTCCTAAGTGCATTCCATCTGTCTTTTCCACCCCCCACTCTCATTGTTGTCTATCGACCCCCCCTCCCCCCAGTCCAGTATTACAATTTTTAGTAAACTTTTCCTCTTGGCTCCCACTTATTCTTTCCTATAACCTGCCCATCCTCCTCCTCAGTGATTTTAATGCTGCAGTGGATGACCCCATTGATCCTTCCTCAGGCAAACTGCTCTCTATTACCTTCTTCTTTGGACTCGCACAGAACATAAATGGCCCCACATACATCACCAATCACACTTTAGACCTAGTATTTTCCAAACTCGGCAATCTCTCCCACCTTGACAATCACCATTTCGTATTAGCCTATCTAATTCTTCCTCCCTCTTGCCATTTCCCACACCAGGTCAATGGCAGAGAGATATCTGTAACCTTGACCATGACTTAAGCTACGTACACACTTCCAAATATTATGGTTGGTAAACGAACGACTAACAATCCTGCACGATATCTGCGAACGATCGTATGGCACCGATCCTGTACATACAGATAACGACACGATCGTTCGCAGATATTGTACACACGATAGATGCGATCGTTTGAGCGATATAGGAAGTGACGTGCACCACAGGAAGTGAGCGAACGTTCGTTCATCATGCATGCTCAGACCATGGACGATCACTGAACGACCGTACACACGAACGATGGTCAACGATCGCCGTCCAATCCGATCCGCCGGTCCGGTCGTTCATTTCCAACGACTTTCCTCGTTCGTCGGCATCGTTGGTTACTTTTTTTACGAACAATTTTTGCCCAATCGATCGTTCGTCTTGCGTTCGTTGTTCATTTCCAACGATAAAAATTGGAAGTGTGTACGCAGCTTTATTCTCAATCTGCCTTACGTTTCTAACCCCCACTTTCTCTAAAATCACATCTCCATTTAATGTTGCCACCCAGTTTAACCACACTTTTTGGCCCTAGATAAAGTTACCCCTCCCACGTTCAATTCTTCGTCCTGCTAACCCTCCACCCTGGGACAACAATCACACCAAACAGCTACAAAAGATTGTTCGTGCACCTGAGCACAAGTGGAGGAAATCTGGCCTGACTTCAGCGCTGACTTCATGGACTACAAAGCCAAGCTACAACACTTTACCCTGAACTCACTGTCACCAAGCAAAACTATTTCTCCGCAGTCATTTCCACTCAGGCCTGCAACCCACACAGCCTCTTCTCAATAATTGACTCCCCCATAAACCCCACTTTTGACTCTATTCTGTGTATACTTTTGCATTTGTCACTGTACTCTTGCATGTTCACATTATCACATGTATGCAGGGATGTATGTACTTCCTGTACTTGCAGAATTCACTTCTACCAAGTGCTAAAACGCTTGTATAATCGCGGGAAAAACGCGCAAAAACGCGCCATAGACGTTTTCCAGCTTTTTAAAAAAGTTTTAAAACGTTAAAAAAAGTGCAAAAAACGCTTATAAAAGCAGTAGGAACGTTTACATGCCTTTTTACAAAACGTCCATGTAGACCCAGCCTTAGCAGCAAGAAACTGGGCTATTTACTGCTGAGTGACTACTGCTAGGCACCGGGGATTGGTATCAGGTGGTAACTGCTGGACTTTTTCAGGCCTAGCAGTTTTTTAAGCAGCGGTGGTTCCTGACATGAGGGAGTGGTTAATGCAGCAAATGCAACCTTACTGCCAGTGTGAATTCAGAATTCACAATGAGAATGAGAATTCTCAATGAGAATTCAGCCCCTCTGAGGCTATATATATTTAAAACAAACCTTTTTGAAAATTTTTTTTTCACATGATCCTTTCCGAGCGAGTGACACGTGTCTCAGCTTCCTTCTTTTTTCTGATGCTTACTGTTACCTCCAGCACTGTCTTACTGAGCATTTTAACATTATAGAAAATCGTCTAAAGACGCATGCGCAGAAGGAACAGCCCACAGCCTCTTGGGATATGTGACACAAATATCCCAGGAGACTGCAGATTTTCCCTTCAGTCTTTACGACCATTGTAGTAAAGACTGAAGGGGAGAGGTCCTCCCCAAAAAAGTGTAAAAACTAAAAAAATAATTATATATAAAAAAAAAAAGGGGAAAGTCACTTTTATGCATGTGATAGCAGATTGGGGCAGGACAGCCAGTGTCCCCCTCATCACTTCCCATATTCTATTAAAAAATAAACTACCTGTGAAGTTTATCTGCAGTGTGTAATGACGTCATCGGCAGCGCAGTGTGACAGCTGTGCGTGAAAAGGCTGTTTGTCATATTCTGCAGTTTAACAATTTGTTGTGTTCAATCCTTCAGATCTCCTAAACCTTTGGTTGCAATGACTTTTTAGGGTACACAGGGGACCCTCATTTCTTTAAAGAAATTCAAGACTTGTTTGTTGTTGCAGTTTTAAAAGCGAATATATAGTTCTCTCCAGAGGGTTTTAGCCGGTTGCTCCACCCGGCTGCTGTGAATCCCCCGCCCACCTCTCCTCAGCAGCTCTCATCATCTGCATGGATCTTAGTGAGGCTGCTCTGTGCCATCTGTGCTCTGTGTCATCCATTCAGAGGATTGCTGCTGGGATGAAAAGTGAGCACACACAGTTCAGCCTTCATGTGAAGGGGACACAGGCAGCACAGCCCCCATCTCATAGCATGAGCTGGGATTTCTATTTAAAAAAAAAAAAAAAAAAGCTGCCGTTGAAATGTATTCACTGCTGGAGCTGTGTGTGAAGTCTGCATGTCATTCTGCATCCTCACAGCTCTGTGTGTACAAACCTCCATATCTCCTAAACTGTATGCCACAATGACCTGTAAATTTTCAGGGTGTACAGGGGACCCTCATAGATACTAGTTACTACAATTTCAGCCC
>NC_092858.1:951203-960167 GCF_032062135.1 Pyxicephalus adspersus | reverse complement strand
ATTACTACAGCATCATTAGAACATAAAACACTCTGCCCATCAAAATGGGCCCCCTGCCCTGTTACACATAACTGTCCACTTATCTAACATTCTGAACTTCAATTCACGGGGAGGTGTAAGAAACCAAAAATATAGGTACAAGTGGGGAACATCTGTGACTAACATCCCCTAAAACTTCATCACTATGGCATCATTAAAACATAAACTCTGCCCACTAAAATTTAATGGGGTTCAGGTACAGGAAGGTTACAATCATGTGTAACAAGTAAATGCATTTTGATGGACAGTTTTTTTTTTTTTAATGTAATGATGCCATGGTGATGAAAGGTGATCACCACACGTGTCTCCCACTTCCACCTATAATTTTTGTTTCCCTGCACCTCTTAATTCTGGAGAAATTGGGGTTTGAGTTATAAATGCAGACAGATATGTGTAACAGAGCAGGCAGCACATTTTGCTAGGTGGAGATTTATGTTCTCATAATGCCATAGTGATTACATTTTAAAAAGGTTTAGCCACAAGTGTCCCCCACTTGCACCTACAGTTTCAGTTTCCTACGTCTCCACGTGTACCTTAAAAAATTCAAGTTAATACAAGCAACGGTTTAGGAGATCTGAAGGTTTGAACACAGCGAGTTGTTAGGCTGCAGAATATGACAAGCAGCTTTTACACTCACATAGCGATCACACTTCGCTGCCGATGACATTACACACTGCGGATAAACGTCACCGACAGTGTTTTTATATAGTATATGGGCAGTGATGAGAGGGGGTCACTGGCTGTCTTGTCCCCATCTGATATCACATGCATGATGCTATTAAACCATCGCCACATTTTTACATTATATTAAAGAGTGACTTTCTCTGTTATGTAATGGAAAAATGTGCAGTTTTTGTTTTTACACTTTTGTGGAGAGGACCTCTCCCCTTCAGTCTTCACTTCCATTTCGGTAAAAACGAAGGGGAAATCCACAGCCTCCTGGGATATTTGTGTCACATATCCCAAGAGGCTCTGCACAGCTCCTTGTGTGCATGCATCTTCAGAGGATTTCCTATAATGTAAAAAAAGTGTTTACTCTCATGCATGCGCAGTGCAAGGCAGCATTAGATGTACAAGTGAGCATCAGAGGAAAGGTAGAAGCTGGGCCAGCATGGGCCTGCTGGGATAATTTTGTAATCAAAGAATCAAGTGAAAAAAAATGTTTTCACAAAAGTTCACTTTAACTAAATATAGACACAGGAGCACATCTGAAGTACGGCTGAATTCACACCGGCAGTAAGGTTACATTTGTCCATTCCTCATTTACACTCTTAAAACTTAGCACACTAGTAAGTTGGGTCACAATACACAGCATAGGACAGTTGTGGCAAAATAAATAGAATAGAAAACTTGCATATACTAGCGGGGCAGGTATTAAAAAGTTGTAACAAATCATTGGGAGAAGGTAGAACACAGAAATAAGAGGTTACTGACTACCCATGGCATAAACAACTGGGAGCACTAAATTTGCTGTGTTTTGCCACACCCCCTTTTTTACCACCCGGCTACAGCTTCCTACCACCCGGCTGAAAAAAAATTTTGGGGCGAACACTGGAATATGTCTAACCACTTAGAAGCCTTGGGGTTGGGCCCCCAAAATTTATACCTACCTTTAACAGAATTATAATTGTCATACTATGCTAAGAGTACAATCTCTTTCAGTCTTTTTTGAACCACATCTTCTCTGGAGGCATAGAAAATGTAAAGGGCTAAACCCCTTTAAAATGTCATTATGAGACCATAAAAAATCTCTACCTATTAAAATGCACTGCCTGTCCTGTTAAACATGGGGGGAGTTAGGCAAATGTGTCCCCCCACGTAATATTTTGTACTTCAATATTTTTATTACATTTTTCAAAAACGGAAATATAACCAAGACATTACAAGTGATGAACAGAGACACATAAAATATGCATATAAATGGCAAAACAAACAATGTACAAACACACTAATTGGCGACAGTCCAGACCAGTCAAAAATAAAGATTATCATAAAAACAGTAGCAAACATGCTGAGAAAAAACAAAAAAAACAGTGTTTTAACATTGTAGTGACATATAATTGCGTCACAATCGTATACATGAGAGAACAACAAACAATAAGTGGGGGGAAAGGGGAAATAGAGGAAGTATGAGAACCTGCAGTGAATATTTCACTATATCTGTAAGTAACTTTATGCAGATAACTTTCTATGTGCTGTCAAAAGAAATCCAGGGCTTCCAATTGTCATCAAATTTGATTAGTAAGTTCTTTAGAGTATGGGTAAGTTTATCATTTATCATAACCCAGTTCAGTTTGGTAAAAATGGGATCTAGTGACATTGAGGTTGACTTCCAAGCTTTAGCCAATGAGATTCTACCTGCCAGTAAAATCATTTTGATCAATTTCATCGCTGGTCTGGGATATATATATATATATATATATATATATATATATATATATATATATTTAGGTTTACCAGAAAGGGAGACTAGGGCTGAATAAATATTAGAGATTTGCCCTCTTGTGGAGGCTATTGATGAACAAGTGCTTTCGAATAGGGGGGATCGCATGGGTCTTGGGGCCTGTCTGATTATTGTGTTGATAAACAAAATCAATTGTCTATAATGAAAACGTTCCGTTTTCCGGAGATATTTCGCGTTTACTGGTCAAATAATCCCAAGAAAGTACCGATCGAACATCTATCAAATCTTTCACTCTTCTAAAGCCCTTTAAGATCCACCATTTAAAATTTTCTAGGTGCTGGCCTGGCGGAGAATCTGTGTTATTTCAAAATGGAGTTAGAGGTTTGTGTTGGCAGGATAACTTTGGGTGATTGCAGTATTTATCCCAGAGCTGAATGGAGTGAGGCAGTGACGGGCATTTTTTAATCTCTATTGGCTTTTTCTTGCACCACATGAGAGATTCTATAGAACCCGGGAAACCATCATGATTCTCTGTCTAAACCCATTGAGGTTAGGCTCCATGCAAGGTACTCAGTGACAGTTGTGCCACCTGTGCCGCAACATAGTAGTATTTAAGATGAGGGTCTCCCAAACCACCTATTTGCTTAGGAGCAAATAGAGTATCTTTACAGATTCTGCTCTTTTTGCCTGCCCAGATGAACTTCATTATTTTAGATTGGAGGAGTAAAATCTCTGCGAAATAGATAAAGTAGCCTGGGAAGTAGATTCATTTTGACGGCAGCAATCCTCCCCAGCCATGACGGGGCGGATGGGACCACCACTGCAGGTCCGCATAGAGTTTCCTGATCCAGGAGTATAGTTTAGCCTATAGACGCTACTGTAAGAGGGGGACAGTTGGATACCCAAGTACTGGATGGAATCATCACTCCAGCTCAAATCAAACTTTCTTTTGATCGCTGCTAGCAACCCTACGGGAATATTTATATTAAGAGCTTGGGATTTGGCTTTATTTACTTGTAGTATAGAGAAAAATCATGTAAAAGTTTAAAGAGGTTAGGCAAGGTGGTAGTTGGGGAAGTGACAAACATCAATATATCTTCAACAAATTGGGCGCATTTGTGTTCAACTTGACCACACCTAATTCCTTTAATATTTGGGTTATTATTATTATTATTATTAATTATTTTTTTTAACACATATTAACGTCCTATACATTGTCGTATAGGACGCACACACTTTCCCCCCCAGTTTTGGGGAAGAAAAAGTGCGTCTTATATGGTAAAAAATACAGTAATTGCCCTTCTCGTTTGGTCAGGGGCCTGCCAAATTGAAAGAATCTTCGTCATGAGTTTAAGGTCACAATAAATCAAAGAAACTGGCCTGTAATTGGCTACTTCCGAAGCATATTTCCCCGGTTTGGGAATCACACTTAAAAATGCTCTGTTAGCTTCGCCTGAGAGAGGGTGCCCCTCCCTCAGAAAATAAAATAATCAACTAAATGCGGAGCCAAAATTGAACGAAATGTTTTGTAGTACAAATTAGAAAAGCCATCCGGTCCAGGTGAGCTGCCCATTTTAAGAAATCTAAAAACACCATCCAATTCCTCAGTCGTAAAGGGATTTCTTTATGTTTGGATTCTAATTTGGAAAGGTTAAGATTTTGAAGAAACCCATCAATTCCATCTCAAGAAATCAAGTCCTTGGAACTGTATAGACAGCCATAGACGTCCTCAAAAACGCCCTCAAACAGGCAATTCTCGACTTTTGCATCAGGAGCCCATTGTCTTTGAGTCTTTGTAGGACCAGGCAGAGAGAGGGCAAGTCGGAGGGAAAAAATAGGATGTCCAACAGATAGACCACAACACAGATGTAAAGCAGCTCATGAAATACTTTGTTGACAAATATGTTGGAAGCTGGGGCATTACAGAGACTGAAGGGCATCACCAGATACTCATAATGCCCAACCCTGGTATTAAATGGTGTCTTCTATTCGTCCCCCTCCTTGATCCGAATTAGGATCCTGAACCAGCAGGGGAAGTAGACTTGTGATAATAAATAAATAAATCTTCGCTTCAGGTTTTCCTTGATTTACTCACTCATAGCCTTAGTCTAAGGGAGACTTAAAGGGTATACCCAGCCTCTGAGCAACCTCCGACATGAAGAGAGAGCGGCTTTGGAGGCTTGAGCTTAGCCAAACACTGGGAGTGGCAAGAGGGGCCCCAAGTCAATACTTCTGGAGGAGACCAATCTAACACTGGGGAGTGTTAAAGCCATAGGAGCCCCTGGATGACCACAAATGAGGCCCAAGGAAGAACCAGGAAGGTGATGGTTTCCTGATGTAGCACACCTTCAGACATTTTCATGGGCAAAGTTTGGAAGCAGATTAGTGCACAGGAGAGAGTGGTTCTATCCACCACAGAGATAGGGAGAGGTTGAGTCCGTGACTCTATAGGCCAGGCGCACTCCTTGACAAGAGTAGCAAAGATGAAATTGCCTGCTGCCCCAGAGTCGATAAAAGCCTTCAGAGCAAGTGGGGGAGCTGAATTGGTATTAAGGGACGCTGAGTGAAAGGGAGAGAGGAGAGACCTAGCATGTCCCCCTCAAAGCATACTAGGAGCTGAAGTTTTTCCCAGCCTCTGTGGGCAGAGACTAATAAAGTAACCTTTCAATCCACAGTACATGCAGAGACCTAAAGATAGGCACCGAGATCTCTCCTCCGGAGATAGATGTGAACGGCCTCTGGGCAAATAGTTGGTTGTGGTCTGGGAGGGTGTATACATGGTTGGTGTCAACTGTCACGCACAGGAGAGACAGGACCACTAGAGAATGCAATGGCTTGCATGGAGGTGGTGTGAGCCCTGAGAAGGGCCAAGGCGCAGAGTGAAAGCAGTAACTGAGTCTTCTCCAGAGCCTCTGATGGTGAGGATGTTGCGCCGCTGGTTACTGCCAGGTTGCATTCCCTGGGCACACCAAGGTGGGCAAAGCACGGTACCAAATCAAAAAGCAGAAGGATAGTCAAGGAAAGCCAGAGTCAAGACATGCAGCAAGCAAGAGAGGTATATTGACATTTTTGCTGGACAGCTTGGCAGGGCTGTGGAGTCGGAGTCGGAGTTGGAGTCAAGGAGCTGAAGACAACCAGTACATAGTTGTATTTCTACTACTGTGAAGTTCAGCAGAGCTATGATACAACCTGGCATTCACATTATTGTAATCTGGATTATGTACATTACAAAATGTTTTCATTTTATTTCAGATATAATGGCCCTGATTTACTAAAGCTCTCCAAGGCTGGAGAGAATACACTTTCTTCAGTGAAGCTGGGTGAGCTAAAAAACCTGGAATGGATTTCCTAAAATCATTTGCTATTTGCTAGCAAATGTTTTGAATCCTGGACCAGATCCATTCCATGCTCATAGAAACTGACTGTAGAAGAAGCCTTCCTTGTTTATCCCGAGATTATTAGTGATGTGGCTAGAACCGTAACAGCAATGCCACCCACCCAAGTCAGTGCTGAAACACTATTTTCGGCTCTTACAATACTCAAGTCAGATTTAAGAACTTCTATGACCGAGCATCTGGCAGAAACAATTCTGTTTCTTAGAACACTACATTGAATTAGTATTGGATGGCATTTTACAGCTATTCTACTCTACAACTATATTCCAAGTTCAATATAAAAATTGTTTTAGGTTTTCCAGCTTTTGTTTTTGTTCATGTAGTTTAGCTTTGTTTTTGCTTTAAAACTACCAAAGAATGTGTTTCATATTTTAAACTGGTAAAGTTCCTGTTCCTGATGTTTATGCATACTACTTGATATAAACAATAAATAAAACCTTACTGTTTTCAATTTTTTGTCTTTTGTTTAAACTGACCAATACAGTAGAGTGACAGCTTCCTAGCCAGCCTAGACAACCCAGCCTAATTGTTGGGGGGGCTGTGGGTGCATGGGTTTTATTTATAATCTGGAACCCCTTTAACCTCTCTGGTGGTCTGAATATATATGTATTTTTAAATGTAAATTTTCTACATTTAAAAATACTTATTATTTTAAATTCCCCACCTGGTTCCGCCCCCAGCCGCACTCTGAATCTCATGTCTGCCATGTGTCTGCATCCCTTGACTTTGCGTACCCAACACCGGGGACACAGATGCCGATGCCGGGCAATATGTGTTGGTGTCAGGAAGGCTTTAACTTGCTCTTAAAAGTTTATATCCTCAGTAACATCCACTTTGTTCCTCTACCATCCTCACATCCAGAAACATTTGTTACCGTCATGTTCATAAGAGTTATTTGTATTTGCTCCCAATATCTGCTCCTACTTCTGTATGCAGATTACACTGATGTTTACTTGGCCTGTGAGGATGTCTCCCTAATATTCACCTGTCCCTATTATTCACTATTTCTTTCCATGCAATGATAGATAACTTGGTATGTATAATTGTTTCTGTTGTTTTTTTTTTTAAGGGAATCCATCAATCTGTCCCAACCCTGCTTTTGTTTTGGGTATTACATATGATATTCTGTCACCACTCACTCTGTCTTGTTTTTCCAAAAATTTTACAAGAATACGCTTTGTTATCTCACCTTAACATACACCAGATGATTCACACTGGAGAGAAGCCATTTCGGTGTTCTACGTGTGACAAAGAATTTAGAGGAAAGTCAAACCTTAACAGACACCAGATGAGTCACACTGGCGAGAAGCAATTTAAGTGTTCTGAATGTGACAAAGAATTTATGACAAAAGCAAACCTTAACATACACCAGATGATTCACACTGGAGATAAGCCATTTCAGTGTTCTGAATGTGATAAAGCTTTTAAAAGAAAGGCAACCCTTACCATTCACCAGAGAAGTCACACTGGAGAGAAGCCATTTCAGTGTTCTGAATGTGATAAAGCTTTTAAATCAAATGGAGAGATTACCAGACATCAGAGAAGTCACACTGGAGAGAAGCCATATCAATGTTCTGAATGTGACAAAGAATTTACAACAAAAGCACACCTTAACATACACCAGATGATTCACACTGGAGAGAAGCCATTTCCGTGTTCTGAATGTGACCGAGAATTTACAACAAAGTCACGCCTTAACAGACACCAGATGATTCACACTGGAGAGAAGCCATTTCAGTGTCCTGAATGTGATAAAGCTTTTAAAACAAAGGCAAAACTTACCATACACCAGAGAAATCATACTGGAGAGAAGCCACCATTTCAGTGTTCTGAATGTGATAAAGCTTTCAAATCAAATGCAGAGCTTACCAGACATCAGAGAAGTCACACTGGAGAGAAGCCATATCAATGTTCTGAATGTGACAAAGAATTTACAAGCAAGTCATACCTCAACAGACATGAGATGATTCACACTGGAGAAAAGCCATTTCAGTGTTCTGAATGTGACAAAGATTTTTCAACAAAGGAAGACCTAATTGTGCATGAGAGGATTCACACTGGAGAGAAGCCATTTCAGTGTTCTGAATGTGATAAAGCTTTTAAATCAAATGCAGAGCTTACCAGACATCAGAGAAGTCACACTGTCCTGAATGTGATAAATCTTTTAAAACAAAGGCAAAACTTACCACACACCAGAAAAGTCACACTGGTGAAAAGCCATTTCAGTGTTCTGAATGTGATAAAGCTTTTAAATCAAATGGAGAGCTTACCAGACATGAGAGGATTCACACTGGAGAGAAGCCATTTCAGTGTTCTGAATGAGACAAAGATTACTAAACATCAGAGGGTACACACTAGAGAAAAAGAGATATTAGCCTTCTCAAGGTGACAACACTGACATCAGATCATTGTACACAAAAGAGATCACAAGGAAGAAAAGCCATGATGTATCCTGAGTTGTAATAATATAACTTGCAGCACATTAAATGCCTGATGTTTTGTAATCTTCATCCCTACCTGCAGAAAAGAAACTCTGAGAAAATGAGGAGTAATAAAGTGATATTCTAAAATAAAAAAGGGTTGTTCTAAAATGTTTACCAATCCAGACAGATATCACACATGTATCTTGTCTATCTCAAGTGCTCAGTCACCTCCATAGGCCTAAACTGGTTTTGTGAAAATTAATTGTTGTACATCATGCCTTAGAACTTTGTACAGAGATGTATAATATGATGGTGCTTTATAAATACAAGATGATGATACTAATAATATTACTTCTGTAATTTATTTATTTATTTATTTTGATTCTGGATGGACAGGTCTTTTATCTAAATATAGTTTGTCTGGGAAAAAAGCACTTCTTGTATTTTTAAATTAGAACATGTTAACCAGAGAGTGTACTTGATTTATGCATAATTTGATGCACTTGTTTTTAACAATTTAGGCTTTGCTTTTCTGAGTAGTCTGTAATTTATTTTTCTACCTCTTTTCTCTTTTCTGTAATAGGCCAAGCTGTCCAGCAAAAATGGAAGTTGGACAGAGTTAGCACAAACAAAATACAGTTGAAGTTAGTTTATGTACACTGAGGGTGAAGTTTTTATTTTTTCTATTTTTAAGGCAAAAAAA
>NC_092858.1:947497-949535 GCF_032062135.1 Pyxicephalus adspersus | reverse complement strand
TGTTCGTCGGTCGTTTCTAACGATAATTATTGGACATGTGTATGCAGCTTTAGTCTACACAACTGTTTCCCCAGCGTTTGACCTGAGCTTTTTAAAGTCCATGTTTGAAGTCCCTAATATACACCAGGACGTTTCCTTCAGGCACGTTTTTGAGCGTTATTTTAAACGTTGCTTGCAACATTTAAAAAATTAAAAAGCTAGATAAACGCAGGAAAACGCTTCCATTGAACTCAATGGAGGCTTTTTCAAGCATTTTTAAGCTTTTATGAAAGCTTCCATTGAAAACAATGGGTGCTTTTATAAACAATTTTAGCAGGACTTTGGAATCTGGAAGCCCCTTTTAATAAGGAGACTCCCAGATCTCCACCGCCCCACCCAGGGGTACATAAATCCCCTTACTCATTCCCTGAAAGGGTTAAAATATAAGTAAAAAATAGGACAAGGCTTTAAATTAAAATTATTTTATTAATAGAGACGGCCGTGCGGAGGTCAGCTACCTCCAAAGACAGCCCCTGCAGTTGTGCGACCAGTGCAGAGATAGGATCCATAGCTGCACTGACAAACAGAAAAAAAAAACGCGGTTTTAGGTGGTTGATAATGTTACGGAGAAACAAAAACAAAAAGGCTGTCAGATAATCTCACATGCACCTTGTCTGACAGATCCTCAAACTTCTGTCACGGAAGGGACCGTGACACAAACACATTGAGACCTGCGCAAGAGTGGAAGAATTAAAGGTTGAGAAATCTGCTGCACTCCTTGAAGCCGAAAAGGCACAGCAAGCTGCCCTCATAGAGAAGCTAGAAAAAGTGGCAGAAGAAGCTGCTGCCTTAGCAAGATTAAAGGTCCTTGAGCAAGCTGTGGGGGAAGGTCCTGATTGAAGCAGTTTCATCCCATCAGAAAGGAGGATCCAGCTGACCGCACAATACTTACAATACCGCGGAATCACCTCCCTTATCACCTATTAAGAATACTGTTCAAACACTAGACATTGAGACCAAACTGCAGTTTCCTGCACAATTTCTCAAATTCTCCACATGGGTGCGCCCACACAGCCAAAGGCATTATCGCCTATCATGGACAAGGTGAGTTGCAGCAGCAAGCTGCAGCCAGCAAAAACCTTAGAGACTAAACCACAGCTAAACCCGACGGCAACACCATATAATCCTGGTACACATCACCCTTATACACCAGAGAATTTTACAGCCAGCGTGCTCCACAAGTTAATCCAATAACGAGGAGTAATAGATCAGATCTGTCTGACTTCGCCAGGTATATGATACGGCGAGGGCTCATTAACATCAATCTCTCTCTAGAGGTTCGATGACTACTCAGAGAACTACAGGGCCTGGATATCCACCTTCAAGGCTGCAATCACTGATCTTCACCTTACTGCAGAGAAGGAGCTTGTCTTGTCAAGTGGCTGGTCCCAGAGTCTGCAGATCAAATCAAAAGACTGAGACTGGGGGGCATGGCTAGCCAGGGGCGGAGTGAGCCGCATCTCATCTGGGCTCCGTTCTGCCACCGGGGAATCCTCCATTTATCAGTGCCATAGGTGCCTTCTCTTGTCTCCTGATAGGTCCTAAGGCTAAGGGGAGACAGAAAGGAAAGGCTGCGGTCAGTGAAAATGTCAGAATCAGTCTGGCTGGTTATTTTTCTCCAGACGCGCAGGCCGCACAGGATTAGGCCGCAAAGCCACGGCCTTAAGTTTCCACCACAACTGCGCCACTGGATATGAGGACGCAGACTGCAGGACAATACCCAACAGCGGCGGCTCAGACATCCCAGGATTCCTACTTGGAGGGATTTCCCTCTCCCTTACAACAGGATCCTTTAGTATCTTCCACAAAAAGCCCAAATCTATCAAGCCCCAAGGAGGGATCTTCAACATCTGGTTCTCCTTTAAATGAAGGTGGGGAGGAGTGGGATTGGCAAGCCTATTTGATTTGGCAAGATTTAACTGCCAGTATCAGTGGATTGGAAGTTAGTTGTAGGTTTGAGTTACAGGCTATCCAGAGGTCTCTTCAACAGGTTACTAAT
>NC_092858.1:944741-946769 GCF_032062135.1 Pyxicephalus adspersus | reverse complement strand
TAGGGGGGGGGGATGGTTTTCTTTTATGACTGTTTTTGCTTATTATTGTTTGTGTTTATTCACATTTTGATGATTGAAGAAAGGGTAACACATTTGGCAATTTTCTTGAGATGATCATTAGGAGTGGATTGTTTTTTCTTTTTCAGATGACTTGAATTGGAAATATTAATATGTTGATTGCAATTTTTTTTATTATTATGCACTATTGAGCTCAAGTACTATTGGACGTAAGTTTATCTGATGTAGCCAGGATTTATGCAATAATTGTGTTTACTTAAGATATTGTTGTATATTGTTTTCACTGTTTGGCTTGTGAAACAAGTGGCTCTTTGACCAAGTGAAGTTGGAAAAAACAGGAGTTTGAAAACAAAAGGAGTTAAATCCTTATAGTAACCACAAATTGTAAGTAACCTTTTATAACACCTTGTAAACAAAAATTGTAACTGGGAAAATGAGTGGTAGCAAGGTGGAAAGTTTGGTTAAGTGCACAGTGTGCCACATGTATGCACAAATAGAGCAACAGCTCCTAGATGAATACCGCTGTGACAAATGTGAGCAAGTCGCCTTTCTAGTATCTCGCATTGGAGAGCTGGAGAAGCGCATTGCAACACTGAAGTCACTGGATCACCTTGTGAGGGGTCTCCTGCTCACTAAGCAGGCAGTTAATGGTTTAGATTTTGAGGGTGGAGAGGTTAGACAGGATGAACATGTAGGGAGTTGGGTTAATGTAACTAGAGGAAGTGGTAGGGGCTCCCAGAAAAGGAAGGCCAGCCCTTTGTTTGAGCACCCAAACATGTTTGCAAAGTTATGTTAAGATGTGCAGGTGGTAAACCCAGTGTTGGCAACTCTAGATGTTACTGCTACCCCTAACAGCCGGGAGAGCTGCCCATCTAGTAGTGGTGGGGAGAGAAACGCAGGAAGGAAAAGACAATTGGTTGTCATAGGGGATTCTATGATCAGGAGGACAGATAGTCGCCTAGATTCCTTCAACCGAATGGTTTGCTGTCTCCCTGGTGCCAGGGTTCAGCATGTGGTGGACCGAGTGGACAAACTACTGGGAGGGGCTGGACAGGACCCAGCTGTCTTGGTCCATGTTGAAACCAATGACAATACAGATGGAAGATGGAGGATCCTTAAAAATCAGTTTAGGGAACGAAGTTTCAAGCTGAAGAAAAGGACCTCCAAGGCTATGTTCTCTGGAATATCGCCTGTGCCATGCGCAACAAAAGAAAGACAAGGGAGGTTAGGCAGCTAAACACATGGCTTAAGTCCTGTTGCAAAAGGAAAGAGTTTGGGTGCATAGAGCACTGGGCTGACTTTTTTTGGTGTACAACCTGTTTGCACCTAAATGAAGGGGGCTCTGCTGTGCTAGGGAAAAGATTTAGGGGAATGGTGGAGGGATATTTAAACTAGGACAGAGGGGGGTGCGACAGTTAAAAAAGGTGGCAGAAAGGTTAGTCAGGAGTCAGATACTAGTGGAGGATGAATTTGGGATAGTTGGGGGGAGATATTATAGATAATTGTAAGGAGCTTCCCATGTTACAAACATTGGATTGTGCAGTACTAGTACTAAAAAACAAAATGATTTGGCAAACAAGGATGGTAAAAGCAGCAATGGTATAAGGAGCCTGTTCACCAATGCTAGAAGTCTAACAAACAAGATAGGGGAGTTGGAAGCCTTAATGAGTGAAGGGCAATATGACTTACTTGGCATTGCTGAATCCTGGCTTTGTTCTTCACATGACTGGGCTGCCAATATTCCTGGGTATACTCTCTTTCGCAAAGATAGAGTCAAACAAAAGGGTGGTGGTGTCTGTATGTGAGAAGTGATCTAAAAGTGAATGTGAAAGAAGAAATTGTGGATGGAAATTGTAGAGGTTGAGGCATTATGGGTGTAGTTGAATGTGGGGATGAATAACACACAATTAATGATTGGAGTCTGCTATAGCGCCCCCCAGTGCTAAGGAAGACATAGAAAATCAACTACTAGCACAGATAGAAAAAGATGCAAAAATTGGAAGTGTTTTA
>NC_092858.1:938190-941386 GCF_032062135.1 Pyxicephalus adspersus | reverse complement strand
TTAGTAGTTGTGGGAGTTTTATTTTAGTGTGATGTTATTATTGCATGCTTTATTATGCTGCAATATTTTAAGTACAGTGCAAGATTTCATTGTGTTTTATGTCATAATGTTCTGTTTTGCTTCTTTAAACAGTCATTACTGAATGAAGTAAGTAAAACTCTCAGTCCTGGCCAGGATAAGTAGGTTAATTGCCTGCAAGTAGGTTAATTGGCAGATTGTATTAATGACATAAGACTATGGTAGAGACATTGTGAGCTCCTCTGAGCGACAGCTAGTGATATCACTATGGGTTTTGTGCTGCATAATACGTTGTTGCTATATAAATACTGTGTAATATTAATCTAACACCTAACATATATATATATATATCCACTGGTTTCTGTTATGTACGCCATGTGTTACCTGCCCCCCTCCCCTGTATACAGAGTAGTATAGGCAAGCAGTGGTGTAATTGTCAAGGTTTCTCTGGATGAACACCCAGCAGATTCCTCATCATTAATGTTACATTACAAGCCGTACAATTAGACCTTCTACTTTCCTCCCAATCACAATAATCCACCACTAGATACCCCTCTGCTCCTCATTTTGCTACTATTTTTTTTTGTGCCAAATGTTGAACTTGCAATGTAAAACAAATGGCAGCAAAAAGGTGAGTACAGAAAAAGTGCATGACTTCTCTAGATTTGCACCCACTTTCAGGAATCCATCATTTATTTATGCCTTCTCCTATCTTCAGCACATTTAGACTGCATACATACATGCAATTTTTGTCCCTGGAAACAATCTTTCATCACTGTTTCCATTGACAGAGGACGTATTGTTGTACACACCCCGCGGTGCTCTTCTCGATTGACATGTATAGTGGTCGTGGCTGACCGCTGTACACATGTCAGATTCTCAACCAAGAAGAGCCATTCATATTAGGGGATTATGTGCATAGCCTTATACAAGCCCCTATCTTGTCAGACTGGCCTGCTTACCTTTTCTCTCCTAACTAGTTACCATTCCATAGCCCCAGCTATTATTATATACAAGTCTCCCCCACCTCTTACATTGTATTTGGAATCAATTCACAGCTGAATGCCAGTGCTTACAAATGTTAATGGTGTTTACAGTTGTAAATGCTTCCACAATTTCACACAGATTTCTCTAAACACTACAACAGAGAAATAATGATTTAAAAGAAATAAAAGATTTTCATTCATTTGAGAATAAAATGATGCTGTTCGGGGTACAATGTACTCAATACAAGGACACACAGCACACTACATAGCAATACACTACAGTCATGCAATAAATTATATTCACGCAGCGGTATATTTGAGGTATACTGCAGAGCAAGGGTCCTGAAACTTCAAGTTCAGGGCCACCATAAGAAATTGCTAGGGCTCATACTGGGTAAGCTTCCTGGGTTCCCTCCCTCGTATTTCAAAGTTCAGGCATTGCAAAAGTCAAGTTCATTTGATGGAGGCCTGGTACAGACTGATAGTGGCCCTGTATGCATGAAACCACAGTATTATTCATCTTTTAGTGATAAAGCTTCTGTGCTGATTTAACGCCTTCCACTAGTGAATCCTCCTTTGTCAGGCTTCCTTTAATGATTCTAGTAAATTGGAAGTGTTAGGAGCTTCAGGTTTGACTGCACCTTCTCAGCCATTTTTGCATGCAGGTAAGGAAACCAACGCATGGAAGGATCCTTTGAATCTCAAAAAACAAAAATAAGCCATTGTTCTCTCGGTCCTAAAATGTACCCAAATCAATGCTATGCTTAACGTCTTAAGTCTGTGCTACCCCCATAGTTGCAGGTACCCAGCAGCAAATTTGTAATGGTCAATTTTTATGGTTGATGGCTTGCAGCGTGAGGCACATTGCTTAGAGCAGGTGATACTACCTTATTTCATAGTGACATCCCAGTCACCTGTACCCTCTCTTATCTGGTCTCATCATATCAAATGAACCTATATCCCCCCCCCCCAAGCACCCCAAGTCATGTGCAACATTACAGGCAAAATGCTGTACATTTTGCAGCCAGCATACTAAGGAAACAAAGTTTTGACACACTTACATTACGGTGCACAACAACACAAGGCTTTTTTTTCTTTTATTCCTGTGCAATACCAGGCCATTTAAAATGAATAGCCCTCCTTAGGGTACTGCAAGTTAATATGTGATATGATGCACATTATCAAAATACACAGGAATGGGGGATGTGTGAATATGTACTAACATGTTTCCAACTTTTAGTGAAAATGCCAGCGTCTTCCTTCTGGCTTTCTTCACATAATTATTAAGCTGTAATCCACTTGTAGGCTGCTAATAAGTACAACAGAACATCTGCCAGCTACAATTAACCTCTCTTGTTGCGTGTACCCTATACCTTCCAACATTTTGAGAGACAGAAGAGGGAGACTTTTCACACAAAGTATGTAGACAAATGTGATAATATTCTAAAGCTAGCCGAACTTCCAATGCTTGATAAGAATATGTTTTCCCAATCAAATGATTTGGGTGCCGAAGCCTTTGATGTCCAGAAAATATTTTTATTAATATTCAGTACATTTTTTTTTTTTAAAACAAGAATCATGTTGGTAGAATCATGTTACAGATTGGCAAAATAAGGGACTCTATCCACACTATATTAGTTGATAAGTAGGTTTACAGACTTGCATATAGATTGTGAGACAGAGGACATGGTCTCATCCCGACGCGTTTTGCACAGTTGGGCTTCTTCAGGGGATATAGAGACCTAGGATGTAATGTAGTGTTCGATTCAAGCCAATTCAATAATAGTTGATGTAACAATCAAATAAGCTTTTGGATGCTTTAAGAGAACAGTTGCATAAGCATTTAGATGTTTTGAGTCTTTGAGATAAACCTTGGTAATATGTTAAATGTTTCTTTATATTGTGTTTTTGTGAGTATCAGTATGACATAGATAATTGGATAGAATTTGTGTGATTCTCTTTCAAATATTCATAGGTTAGAGGTTCACTGTTCCCATAGAACCATCACAAGCTATTTGAAGGGTGGACCCGTGGCAGGTCCACCCTTCAAATAGCTTGTGATGGTTCTATGGGAACAGTGAACCTCTAACCTATGAATATTTGAAAGAGAAATTGAATTTACTTCTCTTTCTCACCTTTTCATGACAACATTTTTGTGTTAGGTTTGTTGTTTGTTTGGTCTGCAATTATTG
>NC_092858.1:891726-937961 GCF_032062135.1 Pyxicephalus adspersus | reverse complement strand
TTATTTTACATTTTTCTCTAAAAAGGGGGGGCTGTCTTATTTGATGGCCCTGCCTTATCATCGGGGAAACACGGTAGCTAAAACTACTTCCCGAAGGAGCCGATTTCACATTTTTTTTACAGACCTTATAGAGAAGAATCCCTTCCTTATCCAGAGGTTTTGCCCTTTAGGCTAGTTCTCTATCTATTTACTGGTTGACTTTTCTAAACCTATTGACCCTAATTTGCATAATAACTGTCTGTGGGGTACGGTGTCAGATATTTTTGCAAAGTACACCATATCAACTGCTATTCCACTGTCTGTTTACTTACTTCCTCATAAAAAGAGAGTAAATTTGTGTGACAGCTTAGGTCTTTTTTGAATCCATGTTGACTATTACTTATAATATTATTTTCTGGTATACTTTTTTTCTGCTGTTCTTTTCTTGTATTGCTTCTCTTAAATATTTGACCACTTGGCAGAATGAGTCTTAGGCTTTGTACACACGTAAAACTTTTGTGGTTGGAAAGGATCTTTCATGATCCTTTCCAATGACAAAAGACTGAAAGATGCATGATTAGGCCCTGTACATACAGCGCCGTTCTGCTCTATGGAGAGGGAAGGAGGGAAAAGAAAGGAGTGGCTCTCCGCTGGGCTCTCTCCCCTTTCTATCTAATGCGGTTGCTAGTCGTTCATGGATCCACCAGGACAGATGGCCACTGTACACACATCAGATTCTCGTCTGATACTAGTTCTGAAGCGATAATCGGACGAGAATCATCTGACGTGTGCACGTAGCCTTAGTTTTATTATGCATTGAAATGGGTAATTCATAGGGATTTGAATGGCTGTGCATGGAAATTGTAATAAGCTATCAATTATACCAGCCTAAAATGTTATTAGGAATAATATAGTGTTCAGTAAAAATGCAGTAACAATATTTAAATTGTGTACTTTCTCTGTGATAAATAAATATGTTTATTAACAAAGGTAAAACCATGCAAAAGAAATGTTATATATGTTTCTAATTTTTTTTTTTTTTTTTTTTACAGGTTCATAGATGAATTCAGTTTTGGGTCATATTGGTCTTCATAAGCATGTGGGAGAAAAGCTGTATGTGTGTTCAGTTATTAATTAATTATTCATACTACACTTTACTGAATGATTTGGCCACAAGACAAATCATTGTTCTAAATTATTTTGGACACTCTACAATATTTATAAAGTCATTTTAAGTGCTTTTGAAGTGGCAGTTGTTTAACATTAAAATTGAAAGAGAAATAATTTTAAAGATTTTTGCATGTTTGGACTTTGACAAAGGTATTACTATGAAGGCAAGGCTTGACACACCCCAAAAAATTCACAATGGGAAAGAGTCACAAAATCGTTCTGATTGCAAAATAGTTTTTAAACAAAAGACAAACCTTACCTTGCCTAAGAGGATTCATACTGGAGAGAAACTACATCAGTGTTCTGAGTGTGAAAAGGTTTTTACAAAGAAGTCAAACCTTAATAGACACCAGCTAATTCACACTGGAAAGAAGCCATTTCAGTGTTCTGAATGTAATAAAGCTTTTACTGTGAAGGCAGACAAAAGTCAAAGCTTACTAGACATCAGAGAGTTCACACTGGAGAAAATACATAAACTTTTCTGAACTTCCAAACTTTTAACAGTAAAGACCATGGTATAGAAAATAGGTTTACAAATGAGATAATACAAATAATTTAGCAATTATGAATTTTGAAAATGTTTTTACACTTATTGCACAGCTTACCAAACACCTGAGGATTCACAACCACCAGCTGCAGCCAACAATAATCCGCCTCTACTAAGAAGGGAGTGTTTTTGGAGGTCTGGAAATGCAGCAGCTTGAGAGAAGCCAAAGTGGCGTAAGAGCTTTATATAGTGGTAAAGAGGAGCGATTTCAAAACTAACAAGCATACTGAACTGTGTGGAAAGCACAGAGGACAGCTAACAACATAGACACTTCCATAGTTGTACGAATCTTAATTAGCATCCATTCAGCTGCCAGAAGACAACCATAAAGTTAGGCTTCAGTTACCACAGTTAGGCTAGGTACACACGTGCAATAGTTTGATATAGGAGTAGAATCTTGCATGGGTACAGTTCTCGTATGAACGACAATCCTGGCTGATTTACAAACAATAGATGACAAATGATTATAATGGAAGTGAAGGGGGAGAGTGCGCAGCAGGGTTCCGCTCAGTTATTCTCCTCTCATAGAACAGAATACAGCACTTATTCATGCATTGGGCAGTCGTCGTTTGTGGTTGGAATGGCTTGTGAAAGATCCTTTCCAACAACAATTATTGCACTTTGTTTTGTGTGGAAATGAGCAAGAAAGGTTCAGGCTTATCTTGAGCCCAATAAACGTGTTAAACTGTAAGAGGCTCCTGGGAACTTACAGGTGTTCGAATGTGTACTGTAACTTCGGTTGACGAGCCTGATAATTGGAGATGTGTTAAATGTTTAATCAGTTTCCTTGTATAGTTGATCAAAATTGATTACACTTCAAAGATATATGAATATAATTTATTGTTTTACATCCGTTGTTAATGTGCCATGTACATATGTTTATTCAACTTGGATTATAATTTTACTACACAATACTGTGGTCTGGAATATGCTTGTACACAGATCCACCCCAAAAATAATGAATTAAGTTACAGTATTCTGGTGAACTAATTAATAGTCTCTTAAAACTGACTGGTAAAAAGTAATGTCTGCTTCTTTAAAGCGATAATGCACAATGTACATCAGAAGCTGCAGCAAGTCAGAAAGAGATCCTATTATCTGGTTGGAAAATGCCCATCATCATCTAGTTTCTATCTCCCCAACCTTGCTGTCATGATCTGGATTATTTCTTTCCATTATGCAGTGTCAGCATTACATATGGGTTTTGCCATTGGTAAGCTGCATGCAAATGTTGCCTGTCCGGGAACACCCCCTTCCCAAGATTTTTAACAAATTTTCAAGTCATTTTATCATTTGCATAACCTTTCCAAAGGACCCCCTGCTTACCTTAGAGCCAGTAACCATGTTATTGCCAGCATTGGGCTGTGTCTGGTTGAGTATTTGCAAGAATCTGCCTGCATCCAGTCAAGTTTTCCTCAGCCTCTATGCAGCAAAATTGTTGCCAGCATCTTCAGCTTGTAGCCCAGCCAGCATCAGCCCGATCCAACCTGACCTTTGTCAGCATCATCATTTTGCCTGGTCCAATCTTTGCCAGTCCCAGCCCTGTGCCTAGCTAGGTCTTCACCAGTTTAAAGGTTTGTGTATGTGTTGGGGGCACCTTTAAATGTACCCCCAAACCTCCCTATGTGTAGTGACATTTAAAAATATTTTAATTACCTTGACCCTTTACTTTTGAATGCCCCTTTTTGCCGCTGTGCCATCATAAAGAATCTAATCACAAGGAACCAGCAGAAAGATCTCACAGTCTCTGCAGCCAGTGATCAGTCAGAGGCAGGGGTGTGTTAGTGCAGTACAGAGAGATCCCTCTGCTGCTATCCTCAATACCCCTTCTTATCTCTAGTGCCATGCATGGTTCTCCTACTCTGCAGACATGCTGGGTATTATAGTGTCTAGGCAACTTTTTTTTTTTTTTTTGTACATTGTCTAAACCATGGAACATAAGTTTAATATTAAAAATATTAAAATTATTGCAATTCAGTAAGATTTATTAGTTTCTCATTCTAGTACTTGCACACAATTTTGTTTTTTTTTCTTTACAAATATGGCTGGTTGTTGGTTGTTTACCTGCTTTTCGCACTGAGGAAGTTCTTAGACAGAATCTAATAGCACAGGCATACTGAGACAGCCAAGGCCATCCACTCTTAGCTATCATAGGAATTGTAACTTTCACATTACACAAGTGTGACAAACCCACACTAACAACACTCATGAACCTGCGCCCATTTCTTCACTTCAAACACTTTGCAAAATAATCTCTCATAATAATGCAATCAAGCATAGCAAGGTATCCACACACACGTTTTTATCTTTATTATGTCTTTTACCAAGAGATGCATTTAAAATGAATGAATACCTTCATCTCCCCAGCCCCCGGATAGATAAGTTATATGTCTTAGAAATTCCCCAGGACCTGATGATCTAGATGCTGAATTCTATAAAACCCTAAATAACGCTCCAATTGAAAGCCCTTTTCAATGACATTCTTTTACGCCAAAAAAACTTGCACCTTTAGCAAGGCATACACAGGATTGATTTCTAAACTCAATTAAAAAATAAATAAATTACCATCACCCTATTGCCCTATAACCTTACCTTATACAGACTATAAAGTACTGGCCAATATAAAGTTAAATTGCCTGCACCTTCTTTTATCCTTGATATGGTTCCCAACAAACATAACTCAGAATACTATCTGCTATGGCTGTTGCCACATGCTACTTAACTGCACAAAAGGCTTTCAACAAAATCTTGTGGCCATATCTACACAACCTGTGCCTTTGGAAACAGTTTTCATATCCTATAGAATTGTTTATACAAGACAAGGATGCCCCTATCAATCTTTCTTTTTAACCATGCCTCTGATCCTCTTCTTCCTTAATCTGATCTGCAATTTACTGGCCTTACTTTCTGTCCTATGAAGATGAGATTTTCTGTTTTGTGGATGACATGCTATAAATTTCCAATCCTGCTTGCTCCTGGCCATTCATTCATCACAGCCTTTCTTGTGTTTTGACTCCATTTTATGATATGCCATCAATTTTAAAATGTATTTCTGTACCCAGAAAAAACATAGACAAAAATCAATCTTGCCTCTAAAAACTTTTCTCCTGGACTGCAACAAATGCCACTGTGCAAATGTCACTTATTGTACAATTGTGTCATATTGGTATCTAGTGTAAAGTGTAATAATGTACACTGTATTGATGTACTGTTCTGTGGAGGAAAGAAGGGGACAGGGATGTAAGAGGCACTGCACTTAATTTTATGGGCTTATATATCAAGCAAACGCATGGAAGTTCGTCAGGCAGCATATTCGATCCACTGGGCACGGCGTATTACCGTGATCTGATGGCGAGGGCTCGTGTGCTTGCCCTTTCGGATTAGACCATTGATAATTCAATTTTTTTCCCACAAATAATTATTACATGCATGGTTTCCACTCCAAACTGATCCTCCTCGTTGCCTTTGTCCCATTCTCAAAGTCTGATTGTCAGATATTTTAGTGTTTAATGCCTGTTCCTATTTACCAAAGAAACTGGTACAGGTGCATTTTTGCCAGAATAAGTAAAAGATGAGAGGTAGACCCAGGGTAAGGCGTGGCGTTGGGCGACCTGCCGCATCAGGCAGGGGGCATACTCCTTGGGAATCTGCCACTGTAGGACAGCAGCAGCAAACTGTTGAAGGCAAGTTGTCAAACAGGTTTGAGATGTATGCAGAGCACCAGTACGCTGGTAGATGTATTGAGAAGGTGGAATACAATCATACAGCCATGTCATGTGGAGAGGATTGTGGGCTGGGTCTCGGGCCGCAAGTGCAGCAGGCTCTTCTGCAGCAGCAGCAGGAACCAGCACAGCTGTGACAAGAGAAGGCACAGAAGTTATCGTGGCTAATGTGCCTGTACCTCCCGATGACTCTCCCATGTTGTTTGATGAACAGCCTGAAGATCTGTCAGTGCGAAATTCGGAGGAGGAGGCAGACTTTGAGACCCTCGGAGAGTGTGGTCAGGACTTACTGGGCGAGGGTTCTGGATTAGTAGCTGCATTTGCAGTGGTTGGCTTAGATGAAAATGAGGATGATAATGACCGTGATATCACCTGGGAACCACTGGTGTGTGTAAGGGCTACCAGCAGTTCCAAAACAGACGTAGAGGTAAGACAGCAGCAGCAGACTGAGGATGAAAGGGGCCGCTAATCTGCCTCATGTGAGTCCCAAAGAAGAGACAGGAGTGGGCACAAGCAGGGGAACAGTCAGAGACGATGTGACCATGTGGGAGGTGGAGCTGGAGCAGACGCAGAGCACCCAGCAGAGGCAGGCAAAGAAAAATAGCAGCAGAGTGGTTGCACGCTTAAAGAAGATGACAAGTGCCTACCCCGTGGCATGGGCAGATCTGCAGAGGACAGGCTGGATCACATTTGGGTACAACATCCCTGCTTTCCCACATACGCAAGAACCACAAACCAAAGTGGGAGCAGTATTTGCCTTTTCTTGAAGGAGGTGCAACCACGTCATCGTCTCTTCTTCCACCTCCATTGACTCCTCCTCAAACTGTCATTGCTACTACGTCTCAGGAAGTTGGTGTCAGCCAGACTTGTAGCAGTGAGGAAGTATCCGCTTCTGCCCTCATTTTTTGCGGTGTCCGACAACGTTTGTCACCACAAGATGGGTACTCCAGTGACTTCTTCAGCTCCCCTAGCTCCCAGTCAGTTCAGACCACTCTACCGGAGTTCTGCATCAGGCTATGGGCCTAACCAACAAAAGAGTAATTGAACTCAATTCACGTCTAGCCAAACTATTGGCCTTGCATTACTGCCGTACAGCCTTGCGGTTCCCTTCTGTGACCCAATGGCCTGTGCTGAGCGGCGGTGTAATATACCAAGCAGGCATTACTTCTCCCGGACAGCTGTACCCATGGACATGTAATGGATAACATCTCCTGGGCATCTGCATTCTCGGTGTCTAGACAAATCCACATCACCATGGACAGCTGGACAACCAGCCACAGAGTAGGATGCTACCTGTCCTTCACAGCTCACTGGGTGGACTTGCATAGCTTAGTGGGTGGTAGTCTGCAAGAGGCATTACAGCACCTGGTCAGCCACTCTCTTTTCGACTCTTCTGAAAGGCCAGCAGCTGAGGACAGTGTGGTTAAGCAGGCACGCCACTACGGCTCTCTCAGGTACATTCGTTGCCAGGCAGTGCTGAAACTGGTGTCCTTGGGGGAGAAAAGTCACACCGCCAGCGAACTCTTGTTCGCTTTGCACAGAGAGGTTGAGGCTTGGCTGACACCCTCCGAGCTCACAGCAGACAACGTAGTGTGCAACAACGGGGCCAATTTTGTGGCCGCACTCTGTAGGTTTAGCAGTTACCAGTGGCTGCAGAAGGAGACGCTGTGCAAGGTACTGGCCCCCTTTGAGCAGGCCACCAACGTCAGTCGGGAGTGGTCAGAATGGAACAACATCATACCCATCATCTTTCTGCTTGATAATGCCCTGTGTGGCCTGATGGAAAGTGGCGATGGGAGAGGAGGGGAAGAAAGGGGGGAGGGGGATGAGGGTGACATTACACTCCATACTGCACAGCCAGCATCAGGAGGAGCAAGAAGTGACACTGGCCAGCATCAAGTGGAGGAGGAGGAAGATGATTATGGTGATGATGAAGAGGGAGACCATGTTGGGGCTGCTGGGCAGGACCCGTCCAACTCACATTTGTGCTGCCATGCCCCAGGCATTGTGCGGGCGATGGAACAACAGGAACTGCTGCAGCTTGAGGAGGAGGTGGGTGATGTGGAGGAAGATGTTTTGGCGCCTACTGAGGGATAGGAGGAGAATGAGCCCAGGGAATCCCTCTTTCATGTGTGTCCACATGTTGCGATGCCTACGGTGGGACCCCTGCATTTGCAGCATCAAAAAATGTGATAACTGGCTGGCCATTTATCTGGATCACTGCTACAAAGAAAAAATTTCAGTTTCTACCCAACCCGGCGCAAGAGAAAGAAAACACACCTGAGCAGACCTCTGTGTACGGCTGTGTTAGGAGTTCCATCCACCACATTTCACACAGGGAGCTCAGGCGGACATCCAAAAGTCTAGGCCAAGGCAGGGGGATTTTCTGGTTGCCTGGCAAAACATGGTGCGGCCACCTCAAACAAGTGAAGTGCAGGGGCATAACAATCGAGAACGCATAAAGCACATAGTGCACGATTACGTTGGCTCTTTTCTGGCTGTTGGTGGTGCTGTTGACGACTGCAGTTATGAGGAGGATACCTGTCCTTACAGTAGTGACGCCAATAATTTTTGGGTCAACAGGCTTAAAATCTGCCCGCAGTTGGCACAGTATGCCATCAAGCTTCTTTTATGCCCCGCATCCAGTGTTCTGTCCGAAAGAACCTTCAGTGCCGCTGGCAGAGTGGTCGCGGACAACCGCTTGCGACTATTGCCGGAAAATGTCAATTGCCTCACCTTTTTGAAAATAAATGAAAGGTGGGTTACTAACAACTATCATACCCTCACTGCAGATGTCACTGATTGACTAACACAAGGACTCACTGGCCAACCAAGATGCTTCTGTGAACCCGCACTGCTCCTGTGCTGAGTCTGTGGCTGCCTATCACCAACACCCGGTCAGCTGTGCCTGCCTCGGTTGAATTTTTCTGCTAGTTATCGCAACGTACAGGGGTGGCATTCATCGCCAATGTCATGGTTGCCATTGTGCCTGCTAGCAATATACTTTTTTTTTATGTTTCTGCTGGTTTCGGGAGGCCAACAAACTGCAGATGAAAACCCCTAGTACTGCCACACTGGTCCTATTGCCTTTGCCTAATTTTTCAGTATTGTGTAGATTGAGGGTTGGCATTCATGTCATCCACTTCATGATGCAAACTAGCAATATCATCTTCCTTCCTACCGCTTCTGGCACCACAGACTATAGCAACAGTGCTGGCACACAAAACATCTTGGTCTGGCTCTTCTACACTTAATCACAAATTTCAGATATTTGTATTACACACTTCTGGGTGGCATTGACGATGCACTACACCCAGCTCTAGATGTCAGTTACCAACGCAGTCCCCGCTCCTTCTCAGGGCCCACCGCCTCTTCCTCCTGCTGTTGCTGCCGACTGTAAGTACTCCATTCATTAAAATTGTATTACAGACCTCTAGGTGGCATTCACAATGCACTACACCCAGCTGTAGATGCCACTTACCAATGCAGTCCACGCTCTGTCTCAGGGCCCTCCGCCTCCTCCTGCTGCTGCTGCTACCACCTGTCAGTACTCCATTCACTAAAATTGTATTAGAACACTTCTGGGTGGCATTGACGATGCACTACACCCAGCTCTCTATGACTCTTACCAATGCGGTCTCCCTGGCGATAGCTGACCAGAGGCCACACACTGCTACTGCTCTCATTGACCTATGCTATTCTCAACGTGCTACTTCTCCACAACTTTATGGGTGGCATTCCTAACACGTCATCCAGGTCATGATGCAAGCTAGCAATGCGGTCTCTTGCTGTTTTGACGGCAGAGACTGCTGCTAGTAGGTTGAGTTCACACGTAACACCACCCTTTCTCTTTTGGAACTCCCCTTGTTGCCACTGTTCTACTACACATACCTAGCAAATTTGGTGGTTCTAACATGTATATGGGCTTTGCTATTAATGTTTAAAGCTGGCCTATTGACTTTAATAGAGTTCGCAAAATCAGTTTGCCAAAATTTCGTTGAACCATTGGAAGTTGGAGGACATTTGCTAGACTGTCAGTTGCCTTCTTGCTCATCCCTAGTCAGGCGTCCTGGAGATGTATAAGAAGGGACAAAGCCACAAAGCCACAAATCAGTCTATTATACCTCTTATTGCCTCTCTCTTACTCTTTTTCTCCTCCTCTCTCCAATCTTCATAGAACCCAGACAGGGTGCAGGATCTAGAGAACAGACTCCTTGCGTACTGTATCATTTTGCTTTGTCTATGTGATCATTATTTAGCTTATTTGAATAATGGTTATTAGTTGAGTACTTGTTAATTCTTTTCTCTTTTTCTCTTAATAAATATCTTGTTTTTTAAGATCTGTGTGATTATTGACCTAATAGAAACTTAGTAAAGATACTGCTTTCCAGAAAAAGAATAAGGGAAACAGGAAAATGTTCCTTCATTATTGGCACCCCAGATGGGACCAGGAAATTTTTCTTTCATTATTGGGACCCCAGAAAGTTTTCTTTTTATCCATAAAGTGATTTTGCCTTTTGAGGGTCCCTGCCTTTGTAAGGACCCGTATGGTATCGTAAAACTCACTGAAATAGCCCTTGATATCTACCTGGTTGTTAAATGGACTTCCTTGTTTAACATGGTGACAAATTCTAATTTTTTATCTCTGATTAATATGTTGTTTCTGTGTACACTTAAGATGACTGTGTACGTTTTATATACCTCTCCTTCTTTATAAATAAAGAATGCCATAAAAAGAAATGATTACCACCTCCCAACTGTGAAAACACTTTCCAACAGGAAGCTTCTTTCAGTTTTTACATTTTTTTGGCTGCCACAATGATCACACATCTGTTTTTCAATTTTTTCATTGAATCCCGTAAAGTGTAATCCTTAAACAAAAACCTTGGTGCTTAAACAATCATATATGAAGAAAAGATGCACTGGGGGTGATTTATGGTTCCTCCTCTAAAGATGAAAGGCTTTGTGTTCCTTTAGCCCCCCCAAAGCCAGACGGACCACATTATGCCCACCTAGCCTTAACCAGGCGAGTGCCATTCTCTGTGGGCATGGCCAAAGTGCTTTCAAATGCCCACAGTGATGGCCCTCTGCTATCATCTGACCTCTGGAAGATTGTCCAGTCACTAGGTTCAGTGTCACAATGGCAACAAATGACCCTGTAAGAAATCTAGCTGTGCCTACGCCAGTGGCTATCGCTACATGCTAATGTATACGTGTGCCATGAAAATGTCTGACTCTTTGTGCATCTGTTATTGTTTCAATTGACAGTGCCTCACTCTCTATTTTATAGTACATGAAATAACTAGTAGCCAAAAGAGACACCTACTGTCCTAATGTTACAGACCTACACTACCTTCTCTATTATTATTATTATTATTATTAATAAACAGGATTTATATAGCGCCAACATATTACGCAGCGCTGTACATTAAATAGGGATATATCACCAATACACAACATGCCATCATCTTCACCAAGTCAATATTTGGAATCAGTCTTAAGCCATCTTGACTCAAGGGCACAGAATTATGTAACTTGGTCCCAGCACCAAGGCATGCTGGGATTTTTGTTTTCAGATGGGTAGGGAGCATTTATTACAGAACAGAAACAGCCTTAGTGCTAGCATTTTCCACTCTGTCTGGCTTCATTTGTGTGCATTTTGTCCTATTTATTCCACAACTGCACATCAGTACTTGGATATCCCAGAATATTGAATCACAGACAGATGGGTCCTAGAAAAATGATATTTTGACACTCAGTGGTCCCAGAATTATAACACAATGACACTTAGAAGTCCCAGAAAAGTGTTACAGTAATTGCTGAGGATGTCTTCTGGGGAAACTGTAAGACATTATCCCAAAAGAAAATAATTAAAATCCTTGAATGTCAAACTGGTTAAAAGAAGCACGTGAGCTGAGAAAAAATTGGTAAAACTTAAAAGGGTTAAAATCTTCTGCTGTAAAGATAAAATGGAATCTAACCTGATCTCCCATCAGACCACGTACAGCCAGTATCCACTGGAGAAAGCCTCCTCCAAAAATCTTTTAGCATAAAAACCAATAAAATTGGTACAATCTGGTTTAAATTAAAAATCACCACCATCGCCACCGAAACAGTATAAATAAACAGTAATAAACAGTACATAATAAACAGTATATTTACAAAAGTTGCCCTACAGTTCATTATTTCAGTCACTGGGTAAAAATGCTTCCTTTTAGGCAAAATCCAATAACTGTGGATCTATTGTCATTTTCACTAACCAGACAATGTACACATTATTCAAAAGTTATTTAAGGACAAACTATGCTGCTTTCAGTTCAATATTCCTTAAACAAACAGAGATAACAGTTGAGTGTTCCAAGATCCAACAAGGAACTTTAACAGCCTCACATTAAGTGAGGCAACCCAAAATGAGTTTACCATATTTGCTTATTCAGGGTAGCATCCATATCAAAGTCAGTAGTCCCTATGCTGCAGATCTCCTACGGTTCTAAATCCCCGAATGGTTTCCCCTTCCTAGCAGGGCCTTTTACCCTGATCTGGTTACTCACCTTGAGTCAGCAGATTTGAAAGCCATTTTCATGGTTCCGTCCACTGACTGAATGGAGCCCTGAAGATGACCTGTTACAGCTATTAGGGGACTTCTCTGCAAACTGCACCACCACCTGCTTAGTCCCCCCATGGGATAATCCTTACTTAGACTACCGCTGTAGATGCAACAGTCTTTTAGTGCAGAACTTTGATCATCTTCTGCTGACTGTCGTCAAAATTCCTAGCAGAGTCCAATGAAATAACTTGCCCTTGCTCTGCTTTTTTGTGCCCGGCATAAATGTCAACTTGGTTTGCCTGAAGCACAATAGGAAATCCTCTAAGGCAGTAATCTGATCTGCACCTGGGATTTCTTTCTGTTCCCCGAGGGACAAATCCTAGGGCCAACAGCAGCAATCAGGGTAACTTAGAAATAGCCAGCTCCCAAAAAATGGCAGACCTTCAAGAACCCCCAGAGGCCTCCAAACTTTGAAACAGGACAGCAAGCTATGGTATGTGTTATAGTCTTTTTATCAGCATGAATCAAAAGGTAACTTTTACCTATTTAATGACTATATATTTAGCAATACCACTAAAGCTCCCAAACGTCACTGCTGTCCTTGTAGAAAAATGTTCTGGAACATTCTCTCCAGTCCAGTGATTGTTGGGTGGGGCAGCCTGTCCTATATAAGAGGAAGGCAGCTCCTCACAATTGTCTCAGCAAGAGAGTCAGAATGGACGTGCCAGTGAGTATGAGCAGCAATGGAAGCTGCGGGGGCTGGCCAATGGGTATTATGGGTTGTAGTAAGTGGTGGGTATAAGGCTTCTGTGCTGCTTAGTAGACATATTGGTTCTTTTCTAAGATGTGATATTTTTGTAAATTTGTGGGATAATCCACTTAGCAGATCATTACATTTAAAATTGAACTCTCCTTGTACAATATTTACCCTTACACATTGTCCCTTAACTATCACACTGTCTATGGTACGCGGGGGGTAATCCTTATCCCTCCTCTTCCTTATACATGGCAAAGGGTATTCTATTTCTTGAATTTCTCTCATACAGGGGGTGATTGTAAACAACCTCAATTTGAAACCTGGCCAATCCATCGAGGTGAAGGGCTTCATTCCGGAGAACTGTAAACAGTAAGTTTTGGTGTGATCCTAATTCTGTACAATAATTCTTTTTCTGTTCTTGCTTTAATACAGTAATTTGAATAATGTGATCTGTGTGCATAGTACACTAACTAATATACAAATGTGTGCTCTGAAAATATAGTACAGCCCAGTGACCCCCAGCTCTAATCTTGAGTAAGCGGTCTCTTTCAAACAGCCCCTTATATCAGATTTTTCTGCCCAGAGCCCGTTTATCTTGGAAACCGCCCTTACAGCTTATGTTTATTATTTTAGCCATAATAAAACTTGAACATGACTATCTATCTGATAAATGACATGAAGTGTGTGGCAGTACTAGACTCTGATTTTACCTGAAACTAAACCAGGCACAATTTAACTTTCAGCAGCAAAGCTCCTCATAACAGTGACAGTAACTGGTGAGAGTGAAAGCTTGTCCTGAAAATGTAACAGTGTAGAGTTAAGAAAAAATATTGCCTAAAGTAAAAAAAAAAATATATATATATATTTATATATTTATATTGCCACTGTTGTAAAGCACTAATATAGCTGTGAAGCCTGCTTTCCTGGTGGAATTTAAGGAACGATTACTTCACGGTGCTGTCGGCTAAAGGGACCAATAATTATTTTAAAGCTCACTTGTGACTTGTTAAGAATATGTAAGTGCTTGAAAGTTCTGGCTACAGGTTCGCATTGAGTTCTTTTTTATGGTAACAAATTTCCAAATACACTGTATTTGTTTATGACTGTTTTTTAAGAATTCCAATATGGTTTTATTCCCCCACAAATAATTCCTGAAATGTTTCAGATATATTTTGTTAAATACAGTGGCAGAAATACCTCTGAAATCCACAGGAAATACCACTAATGAATAATTCCAGTATTCTGTATCACAAGGTTGAATCATTGTTGTTTTGTCTTTCCAGTTTTTCCATAAACTTGGGAAAAGATTCTGAAAACTTGCTGCTACACTTTAATCCTCGATTTAACCACCATGCAGACATTCGCAAAATAATCTGCAACTCAGCGGAGAACAATGTTTGGGGAAAAGAGCAAAGGGAAAATGTCTTCCCCTTCAAGGAGGGATCAGTTACCACAGTATGTCCCATGCAACGATTGTCATGTGTCATCTTTTTATTTTGGACAAATCTAAATCTCTCGAAGCTGCAGTAGGTAGACCTTATTTTTAGTGAGGGTGTACAATTTTTGTTATGGTGGTCAAACCTTTGACTACATGAAAGATTGATTCCATGAGTGATGAAAACCTCCTACAGAAGCAGACAGACTCTCCTAATGCTGCTAAAAGTGAGTTCTTTGTGAACTTCTGCCATTTGCCATTTCTACAAATGGAAATTGAGACAAAAAACATCTAAGCATTCAGCAAGGTGAAGTTTGGTTGTTGTTAAGGTAAATGACAGGAAACATTCCTATTGGCTGATGTTTCCCATGGGTGGTTTATGATAACTTGCCACGATCTACCTGTTAGCCACCAGCCAATGTTGTGTATATGGATTCCCATCCAATGTGTATCTTCCCAACCACATTAGGCGATAGACAGGATTTGTCTCGCACAGAATGAATCTAACCCAGATAAGTTAGCTCACCTGTGCTGTGTATACCACTGCCAGGGTTAAATGATTTATCCTGAGAAAAGGTTGTCAGCTGCTTGGAACATACAGTGTAGAAATAAATTACAATCGTTAGAGAACAGACAGTCAGCAAAATATCTTTCTATATGCTGTTCTGATTAAATTCAAGTTTCACCTTATTTCTATATACCAATGGGGGTGGATCATATATTTTTCAAGTAGTGTCTCTTCTTTCACCTAATTACATTACTGATATGATATCATAACCTTTTCAATCTTTTCTGGACTAATTACTAATATGGTGATATGATATTAAATTCTGATTTCTGTTAAAAATTAGCTTTATATTTATATAGGTTCTTGTTTGCCATGATTTTTTTCCTTCTGATTAAGCACAAATGTTTGCTAATGAGTCATGTTGCTTTAACTCACCTTCATTATTAATAACTCACCAACTCCGTTACTAATGCAGCTAAGTTTCAATTTTAGGAAGCTTTATATGTTCTATCATTTGATTTGATCTTATTTCTTATATTGTAAGAATATTTTTGTTATATAATGTTACCCTTAATCTTCCTACCACCTACAGCCTGAATTATTGTCATATGGGGTCACTGAGAAAACTGATGACTTCTTAAGTGACCGGTTTTATTGGCCAGCATTGAAAACAGAAGTGGGAAAATATGGTGCCTCCTGGCTCACGTGCTTGCTAACTGCTCCAGTGTCATATTATCGCAGCCCTTTGGTGATTTGTACTCGAGGTTCCCTTTGAACGTATTGCCATAGATATAATGAAGCCACTAGTAAAATCTGCCAGGAGGCACCAATACTTTCCAGTTGTATACTGGACTATGGCACCTACTACTCAGAAGCGATTCTTCTGAGAAAGATGGATGGCCTGGTGGAATGGTTTATTAAAAGTCTGAAGATGATGCTCAAAACAGTTGTAAAGACGATGGAGAAGATTGGGACTTTTATTCTTGTTAGTTACTTTCTTTTCTGGAAGTCCCACATGCCTCAACTGGGTTTTCACCATCTGAGATGGTGTATGGGCATAGGATTCAAGGACTTCTTGACTTGGTGAAGGAAACATGGGAAAGTGAGGTCAGTCCCCACAAAAGTGTGGTAGAGCATGTTTCCCAGCTGCAGGTACAATTTACCAAGGTGATGCCTTGGTCAAGGTACACCTACTGAGTGCCCAAGAACGCTTTTTCAAGAGGGAAGTATTATAGCAACCAGCATTTAAAGAACTTTATTTTTTTTAATTTAAAGCAATTTTAATAATTGAGAGAAGGAAGTCCTCCTGTTACAGACAAATGTAGAATTGGGCCCTTAATGGGGCCAAACACAGATTAGGGTCCTTGAAAGAGAAAGACATGGTTTGGAAGTTCTCAACATAGGGAAAAAAGTGAGAATTGGGAATGACTGAAGAGTTGCTTGGTCATGGAGGTCTGCAGATGACAAACACTATTTAGTGGGCTATGAGGTGTAGCATTGTCACTGTGATATTTGAGGGGACCGCTGCAGCACCGTGTAGGTGCCAGGGGAGTAGTGCCGGCAATATATGGAATGGACAGATACCATGCCCATTACTATGAAATGCACATATAACCTTGTGGAAAGATTTCCTTGAAGTAAATGATCTGGTGAAAGGGACTCTTTAATTCTGTGGTCACAAACCACTTGCTTTCAACAGTTCATCAACCAACAACCAGGCTGACATTGATTAACATTTTTTCCAGGTTTCTTTCAAGTATGAGAAAGAGAAATTCATTATAGTGTTGCCTTCTGGAAGTTCATTCTCATTCCCGGTCCGCTTTTCAATGGAGACAATCTCATATTTGTTCTTGATAAACCTGCAGCTTGAGTGTCTGAAGATAGAATGAAGAAACTTGCAATAGAAGAACCACCAGCGTTGGGTGTCCATATTAGGCTACTAGCTTTTCATATGATTGACATTATGGAGGAAAAATGATCCTTTGATTCTTACTTGCAGACCCCTGTGAGCCCCCATCTGCTTACTAGCTGCTCATGTAACCATACAGTGTGTCTTGCTTGCCCTCAGTTCAAGTATTAGATATGAATTTATATTTCACGCCCTAGCCAGTAAGCACTATTGTGACCGAGCCAGACAAATATTTTTTGGTTGCTATAGTTTATAGCAAATCAATGTCTGCTGTATAGCGCCATCCTACTGGAGGACTGTGGCATAACTCCTAAAAGGTACAGTAATCAGCAGAGGGCAGTAGTGATGTTTCTGGTATGCTTTGACAGATTTTCATTAATCCCAAATATCTGATTGTTTATTGATTGAATTTAGATAAAGCTTTTGAAAAATGGTTGTTGCAATGACTTTGTACAGATCATAAGACAATAAAAGTAAAAGAATACAACATTTGTATATTGTGTATTTCCATTCCCCTCTGAGAAAAGCAATACAAGTATTTATGTAAAGAACCATTAAAGATTAGCCAAGCTTCACTGGAGAGGAAACAAAAAGTAACACAGCATCTATTCTAAGGAACTTGGTCCCTAAAGCTTTATTTATTAGTTGAATTATTGGTGAACGAACCAGAGGGTAATGAGTGCCCAGAGCTCAGTTCTAAACAATGGTATAGAATTTATATTGCAAAGATTAAAATAACAGCTTTGAGTTGATTATATTAGTAGTGAAGCATCTATACCTCTTGTTTAATCTACCCACCTCCTGTTTAGTGGCAAGTACCACACCCCCTGACACACAAACCATCCCCTGCCACTTCCTGTTCCCAGTAAGATTGAATCTGCCCTAGATCCATCCAAAATACATATTTGATGAAGGCATTCATAGATTGGCATCTGTTCTTTGAACACCACATTTCCCTAGAGAACTATGTTTTTTCTCCTTGGAACAGGGTGGACAATTTATTTCTTCTTTTATGGCAAGGCATTCTCTTAGCCTCTACTAATACAGATCTGGGGGCCTCTGGGGGCACCCCCAAAAAAGCATGTTCTGAAAATGGTATCATCCACACAGATAATATTGTAAGGCAGGGGTCCCCAACCCCCCAGAGCTGCACCTGCCAGAGCCATGGACCACGTCTCATGTATGCATCGCAGGCTCAGGGCGCTGGGCGGGTTGTGTATCTGGAGGCTCAGATCTGCGATGGGTGAGATGCCAGGTTCTGGCATCATAACGTCACTCTGGGGGAAGTTTCTTCCATTTGAGTAACACGCGGCTCCCCATGCGTGGTCTGTAGTCTGGAATTAATGGTCCACGAGCTCCAAATGTCCATGACATGAAGGAATACAGTTACAGCCAATCACAGTTAGTATGATGTTTTGGACATTTAAAGGTTAAAATGAGCTTCCAAGACTTCATACACTTTGATATCCATGTTCCAGGTAGAATATTTGTATCAGTCAATAAAGACCGGAGTTCCTACATCCAATACAGATTCTTCTTTTTATGCATTACTTTTTTTTCTACTTCTTCTATTCTTTTTTTTTGTTCTGTTTTCATTCACTACCTATATCCACTACTATACAATAGATACATTTTATGGCATCTAAAGCTCTCTTAGCCATCCATTCTTCACAAGAGTCTCAGAAAATCGAGGCAGCATGGAAGGTGAAGTGAGTATAAGCACCATGGGGTATTATGAGCCCCAGTAAGTAGTGGGTATTGGGCTTCTGTTTTGAGATGGGCCATTTTTTGCACATTTTGTGGGTAATCCACTGTCAGATAATTATTTTTAAAACTGAACTCCAGAAAATGTACAATATTTAATATTCTATTGTGCCCCCTCTATTTTTTTGTATCCCCCTCTTATACTATCGCCCTCTCTGTGGTATGTTGGGGGTAATGCTCTTCCCTCCCCTTCCTTATAAATGGTGTATATTATTTCTTGCGTTTCTCTCCTCGGGGAGTGATTGTGATCAACATCGATTTGAAACATGGCCAGTCCATGGAGATGAAGGGGCTCATTGTAGAGGATTGTACAGAGTAAGTTTAGATGTGATCCTAATGTGAATTTAGTATAATAACTTGTATCTGTCTTGTGGCAAATTATGTTAACTGGATAAAACTTCTGATAACTAAAAACCATCAGCTTAATGCCCTAAAACTTGGGACAACATTAGGCTGATATATACTTTATGTACCTATCTGGCAGAAGTAGCTACCACTAATGAAAAACTCCAGTATTCTATATTACAGGTTGGCTGAGTACAATAATTGCTGTTTTTTAATTCTAGCTTTGCCATAAACCTGGGGAAAGATCCTGAAAACTTGTTGTTAATCACCGGTTTGACCTCTCTGGAGTCACCAACAAATTAATCTTCAGCTGGCGGGAGAATAATATTTGTGGAGAAGAGCAGAAGGAAGACGTATTCCCCTTGCAGAAGGGATCAGATACCACGGTATGTCAATGCATTGTACATTTGTTATGCGTGGTATATTTGTTATGCATTGTACATCTTGCCCAAAGTGGTATATTTGTGGTAGATGGTGATGGGTGAAGGTATATGATCTTTGTTTTGGTGGTCACACCTTCAGCTAATTGCATGAAATAAACCACCCAAAGATATTATCATTAGATTTGTCTTGTCAGAGCCCAGCAAAGGAAAGCTGTAGTAGATATCCCTTACCTCTCCATGTACAGAGGTTTGGTGTCCTATTAGGTTTTTTATTTTTTACTTTTCCAAGTTTCCTTTAAGTTTGAGAAGAAGTTTGTCATACTGTTGGCTTCTGGAAGTTGGTTCTCATTTCCAGTCGGGCTTTCCATGGAGGTGATCTCCTTTTTGTCCTTGAGAAGCCTCCAGCTCAAGTGCCTGAAGATAGAATAAGGAAACCTTCTATGGAGGCACCACCTGTCTCATGTATTGACTTCTCACTGCTGATTGGTTATAAAATAGTAATAGTGCTAGAAAAATGTGGTCCTGTAGATGCTCTGCCAACCCCCATCTTTGCTGTACACTTAGCCATACAATTTGATTTGCTTTCCCTCAGTTATTAGTACTGACTTGGGAATGGTTGCTGTAATCTATACCAAATCATTGTCAGCTGTATAGCGCCCACCTGCTGGAAAACTGTGGCATAGCTCCTAAAAGACACATGTAATTGGCTGCTTCTTCTGTTTGCACTGTTGGATTTTCAGTACCCCCCAAAAAAGTTGCATATTGTATTTGGAAATTGTCAAACACAATAGCTGTTTCAAAAACCATGAGTAGATCATAAAACAATAAAAAGATGAAGACAGTATTTGTGTATTTTACTTTCTTACTTGGTAAAGACAGCACAACAAATATTAATTGTAAAGAAACTTTTTTTACTACGCTGTATAGGTGAGGAAAATCTGGTGGGTCCATTAGTATCTTTCCAGTGATTTAGGATTTTATAAGCACTTGAAATTTTGCTTATTCTATAAGTGTAGGGATAAGTAAGAAGGATGGTAACCCTGGTATCTTACCTCTATAGTACATAGGGGTCTAATTTCCTCCTCCAGGGGGGCGCTATACAGCAGGTGTTTATTTGCTATAGACTAGAGCAACCTATCGTAAATCAGTTTAATGTGCTAAATATCAAAATACTTGATTGGATCAGACACAATAGTACCTACTGGATGTTCTGTACTGTATGTGTGGCAGCCAGATGTTTGGGATCTACAAATTGAAATAAAGATTCTTTAATCTATCTCTCAATTATTCATATTTCAGGGCTAATTGTCATTAAAAAGCCAGAACCAGAATATGAACACCCAGAAACGGTTGCTCCACTATGGCAGGGTTCTTTATTCTATGGTTGAGCGCTTCAGCTGGAGATTTCCCAAAGACAAATATGAGATTTCCTCCATGGGAACGCAGACTGTAAATAAATTCTTCTTTTTTAAACGTAAAGCAAACCTGTAAGAAAAGGTGAAATATTGTCTGGCCATGGGGTAATAGACTAAAGAAGTCACTGACCATAGATTTCATCACCACATCACTAAAAAAAGATCTTTCTATAAGGTTATGGGAGCATTTAATGTCTACAGCCATGTTCTTAACTTGTAAAAGCCTCCCTTGTGACGTAAGCCAAATTGCAATAAAATAATAAGCAAATTGTATTGCTGCTGGGAGCCTCCATGCTGGATGCGATAACAGCACCCCACAAGCTCAGGGCTCATGGATGGGGAAGAGAAATTTCATATGACTGGAAGCAGAGTGCAAATAGTATTTCCTCATTTTCTTCTCTGTATGAACAAACCAGCATTTGGTGCTGGGACAAGCTTTCTATCATTATGACATGGGAGGATGGGGCAGGCTGGCCCAGGGGCCCCTATTGGCTGTAAATGAAAAAAATAGGACGCCTATTGTCCTCTGTCTAAAGGAATGACCTTGGCCCCCACCCCTTGAACTCTGTACCACCACTGATGATCTAGCTACAGATTTATGGACTATAGTGATCATTTTTGACAAGGTCCCTACCATTTAGGATCAGTCACATCCTAGGCACCATTTTGCATCAGTTCTCCCCTTTACATTAAACCGCCATCCACCTTTCAAATTAGAGTCAACCCTTTACATCAGAACCACTTACTTAAACAACAGATTCTACCTTCAATTTCCACTGACCCATGACTCTAATACAACCCAAGACGGAAAGCCAATGATTGTTTGTAACGGTGGGGGGACAACAGATGGCGAGGAGGCCCTCTGCAGTGGGGGCACCCATACGTCCCCCCAGTATCCTTCCTTCAGCACAGCCATTGACATTCTTTTCAGTGATATGTGATATTGGGGAGAACATTAATGCCTGATATCCCCTTTAATGTAAAGTGGTCTCTCTTTTTAGGGTCTTTGTTTAAAAGTATACCAGACAAGGGTGATAAATTTCCCCTTATCAGATATTTCTGTATCTCACAACCAACATCTTTCCAGACCCTCTAGTTTATGACACATGTGGTAAAAGTTGGAGTTTTGTGTCTCCAGGTGTCATAAAACTCAGATAATTCTAGTAGAGTGGCCTCTGATTGAACTCTGAGCTGTATTCTAAAACACATTTATTAACATTCTTTATATTTCTTGGATCGTTATGGTGAGCATTTTGAGACCAAGAACTATTCTCCTAGGCCTCAGGCAAGCCTGGAAACCATATTTAGCAGGTTCTGGTGAACCATAAGTCCCAGACAGGGCTAGTTTGGTCTCTGTGAACTTCGTAGTTTGTTGTGTTAGTCCCACCTCTGTGATTGGCATAGAACAAGCCATGTATGCCCAGCAGAGGGAGCTCTCACTGATACCGTCTTGTTGCTAATGACAACAGCACTGACACATTGAGCACTGCAGGGAGCCCGGTGACTCTGACTAATAACTTGGACTTTACACAGCAACCTGGACCAGGAAAACCAACTCTACCTAAGTATTATTTCACAGTTTCCCTTTTATTTTATGCTGTTGCTATAGTTCTGTTATTGCTCTGTTATTATTATTTGATTAGTCTTTATTTTTCTGTAATTGTTTATGCTTTGTGTTTTTGTATGTTTTTACTTAATATACACTATAAAAAGTATAAGCTGAATTTCTGAATGCTCTAATTAGAAATAATGTAACTTGCTAACCTGAAGACACTACTATAAACATTGTGATTGCTGAGACATCCCTGTGTGGAGTGGCAGCGGAAGCAGAATCATAACTGTGGTTGTCGAGGGTAACGGTGCGTCCAAGCACGTGGTGGCAGTCTACCTGTCATGGTGTGTGTGATAAGGGGTAACAAGACGGAAAGCCAATGATTATGGTAAGGGGTAAAAGATAACCTTGCTCCGTGATGGCCCTTCCCAGCCTGCGGTGCATGGATGGTTGCGGAATGTGCTGGAAAGTCTATGCGCAGGGTGCGGGCTGGGAGGGCGTTCATCACAAGATAGTCCTTCCCACCAATCACGCAGTATTAATCAATATACAATAAAAACATTCTATCTATGCATGAATTGTCAGGGGCAGATCATAGCAAGTTATCATAAACTGCCCCTGACAAACACCACCCAATGGGAATGCTGCTTGCCATGTACCCTATAAACCAAAAACTGAAATTCACCTTGCCAAATGCTTTGAAGTTTTTTCACTGAATTTCTATTTGCAGAAATGGCAAATGATGAATGTTCACATCAAATCCCATTACTACACAATGATAGGAAAGTCTATCTGTTTTTATGGGATGTTTTCATCATTCATGCCATCGGTGACCACCATAACATAGCTTGTACAGCCTCGCCTGGAGCCATCACTGTCTACCCACTGCATCTCTCAGAGATTTAAATATAGAAAGCGCTAAACCACTTTACCAGGATGATCATGACAAATGTAGAATGGGGCACAGGCATACCGGTCTATGGAAAAACTAGAAAGACAAACCGCAATGATTCTACTCACCCCTGTGATTTAGAATACTGGAGTTCCTCATTGGTGATATTCCCCATGGGATTCAGAGGTACCTCTGCCTCTGTAATAAGAACAAATTACATATAAAGATTTTCTATTGGATTGCTTCAATAGAGATAAAAAGACAAATACGGTCCTGAAATATTTCCCCAGGTCCTTCAGGTGTGGTCTCAGCTCTCTGCTATATTTCTATGCCTTCAGCACCAACATTTTAGCGGGTAGCTGGGCGGATGAGTCATCGTTAGGAGGAGCAGTAGAAGGGACTTGGAATTACACCTGCTTTATTGGGGTTTGAAGACTCTTTTAAATGTGCAAAAAATGGGAGAAAGTCATAGAAGTAAAGAAGAGTGTTGGGGCAGCTCTAGAGAAATCTTGAAGTCATGCAAGTCATGGAAGGATGCAAAGGGAGATGTGTACAAGAAAGGTATGTACAAGGAGTTTGGTGGTCTCAGGGGACAGGTGGGGCGGATTTGGCACTGGTAAAAATAACACGACCCTGGGGATTGCAAAGACAACTTATTTGCTCTAGTTTGTATTCAGCTGATACTACATTTGGAATGGTTTACTATTCCATGTTGCTGGAAAAATGATTGATCACCAATGACATTTGTGAAACTTTACCTGAAAAGTTCATTTTGTTTTCTATCTACTACAAGCTGAAGGAGAGCAATGCTCCTATTGACCTTCCCAGTATATATACCAGGGCCCCGTGTTCTGATGGCTTCCATTGTTATGTGTTGTAGTCTTTTTTATCCCCCAAAAGAAAATGTTTTTTCTGTTTAATGGCTCTAGTTGTGATCTGTAGGCATCTGAGAGATGATGGGAGCTGCCATTGCTGGCCTGGTTGTTGTTCTGATCCTCTGAATCACTGACTCACAATGGGGATGCAGATCAGATATTCAGATAATTGTAGAATAACTTGTACCATCGTTATCTGTGTGCTTGCTTCAGTTGTGGGTGACTTCAAAAGATTACCTTTACATCCAGACAATTCTTCTGAAATCAGCAATGGGGGTCTTCCATAATCTTTTAGTTTGTAAGGGGTATTTTTTTTATCTTGATAGATAAAAAAATGTCAGCTGCTTGGAACATACACTTAAAGTATGATAGAGAAGAAATATAAGGATATAAGAAGAGACACCGAAATATCATTGTATAAGCTCTTCTGATTTATTGTAATATTCATTCCATCTTTTATACACGTTACAGACAAATGAAACATCAACAGAGATTCCATTTCATCTGATCAGACATTGCTTTGTATCTACTTTCACCCATTTCTTTGTATGGTGACCTTATTCCTATTACCTTGTGATTTCTACTAATACCAATCTATATGTTTACATTAATTCTTGTGTTAGATATGTACTTGTGCCAGCTGTGTACTTTCCCTTCTGAATAGACATTTATATTTACTCATGGTCACGTAAGGTATAAGGCTTCTGTGCTGCTTAGTAGATATAATGGTTCTGTTCTGAGATGGGAAATCTTTGCACATTGTTGGTTAAACCACTATATTAGATCATTGTACTTAAAGGTGAACTAAATGAAATTATTTGTAAAATGTTTACCTTTTCTGTTTCCCCTTCTTCTTTTCATTTAATCATCTTCCTGCACCTAACTCTTTATTATACTCTAGGTGTTCATTGCCTCCTTCTCTGTGGTATGTTGGGGGTTTTTATTATCTTTCCTCTTCCTTATACATTGTACAGGGTATGACAATGATTTTCTTCTCTCATACAGAATGTGATCATCCAAAACCTCAACATCAAACCTGGCCAAATCATAGAGGTGTTGGGCGTCATTCCGGAGAACTGTAACTAGTAGGTTGAGATATGATTCTAGCCTTTATTTTGCACTGTATTTATATATAACTAATACAATGACGGATACATGTAAGCTCTGTGCGTGGTAAAATACTCTATATACTGAAGTGTGCTTTGTATATTTAGTACAGTTTACTGATTCTGCCCCCAAAACCTCTAAATTAAGTAAGTGATTTTAAGTAAGTATTCTCTCCCAAATACCACCTTACATTTAATATCTTTGTCCAGATCCCATTTGGTGTAAACATTTATTTTTGTTCTAATGATCTAACAGCTTTCAGCTTTGGCTACCTGCTATCTCAGGAGAGGGAATCAGCTTTAGCAAAGTAGTAAACAATTACTGCCAGGGTGTATTAGCTTTTGGATATATTGTGACATGAAGCACCTTTTTCAGGTGTGACAGTACTTGGCTCTGATATTTTCTCGCCTTTTACCTGTCCTGGGCAAGGCTAGACAATGATGATGGACTCTTGTGACCTTCCTAATGTTTCTTGTTATCCTCGGCGTGTAGCTGTGACCAAACATTCACTGCCCAATGACTGGCAGCTATTTAAACATTCACTGCCCAATGACTGGGCTATACAACAAGCCCTCACCGAATACAGATAGTATTGTGGAGCAATCTTCAGAAATGAAGCACATGCAATTTATTTTTCAGCCATCAGTTCAAACATTCAAATTTTGAGACCATTTATGATGAAACTGGGGTTTGCTGCTTCTCTTGTGAAATTTGAGTATTGATCATTTCACAGAACTTGCATCTACAGAGGTCAGTCATTGTTTTAAATTTCATTTATGACTTGGTGATAATATATAAATACTGGAATGTGCAGGTATAGGTTAACGTTAGGTACTTTGTATGGAGACCTGGACTTGTCTCCGACCATTATAGTTTTACTTTATTTTCTGGAAAGTACCTCTGAACCCTATGGGGAATGCCACAGATGAAAAACTCCAGTATTCTAAATCACAAGGTTCGGCTGAGTAGAATCATTGCGGTTTGTCTTTTCAGTTTTTCTATAAACCTTGGACAAAATTCTGAAAACTTGCTGCTGCACTTTCAACCTCGATTTAATTTCCGTGATACCACCGACAAGATAGTATGCAACTCAAAGCAGAACAATGTTTGGGGAGAGCAGCAGATTGAAGATTTCTTCCCTTTCCAGGAGGGGTCAGAAACCTTGGTATGTACCATACAACATGTGTGATGATTTTCCCAGCAGTAGTGTTATTTTTATTTTGGACAACAATTAAATTCTCTGGAAGATCTAGTTGGTACCCAGTGATGTCTTCAGGTGGGGGTAGAGGAGCTTTGCAATGTTGGCCAGTCCTTCTTCTGATTTAATGAAACGAGAAAACTACCATGGATGCAGATAAGCCTTTCTCATGCTGCATTGAATAGGAGGTTTGCATTCAATGACAACTTTCTCCATATGTCATTCTGCATATAGTAATTGAGAAAAAAGCTTTTGGCAAGTTGAATTTCGAATATTATTAAAGGTAAACATGTCATGGCATTCATGTTGGCTAAATGCTGTGTTTGTGAAACTGGTGAAAAGTTGACAGAGCAGAAGGCTCTGAACAGAAAGAAAAGGCAAGAACTGGGATGCATTGTATGGTTATACTAGAAACTGTATTTACCTGACTGTAAATGGTGTTGCATAAAGTGGGAATATTATGTCTTGCCCCCAAGCCTTTGTAGGCAAACGTCAGAGCCTTCATGAAGAGTTACTGCTCCCCTGCATCCCGAAAAGGTTTGCTGTATACCCAGCAGTTGTGAGTCTTTTAGCTTTCCATACAAAACGTCTCTCACATGGCAATCACATGTCTATATATTTTAAAGGCACACATTATCTTGTGGAAAACATTTTCTTGAAGTAAATGGCCTGGTGACAGGGTCACTTTTAAACACAAATCAGTCATCACCTTTTGGCCAGGCTGACACTGTTTTCTTGCTTTCCTACAGATTCGTTTCAAGATTAGGAAAGATGAGATCATCATACTGTTGTCTTCTGGAAGTTGGTTCTCATTTCCAGTCCGTTTCCCCATGGATGTGATCCCATATTTGTCCCTGGAAAACCTCCAGTTCAGAAAATTGAATATAGAATAAAAACCTGCTATAGAGGAGCCCCCTGTGTTGGTGCCCATATACAGGTACAGGGTTCTTCTGATTGGCTCTGAACTGGCAATAATAATAAAAGCTGGTGTCCTTGTTCTTGTTTTGCAAACCCCTGCCAACCCAATCTGTGTCCTAGCTGCTCAGATAGCCACAGAGTGGGCCTGATTTAATATAGCCCCCAAAAACGGAGAAGATAGACTATCATGGGTAAACAGGTAATTCAGAAAATCTGCAATGGATTTGGTCCAGGTATAAAAACATTTGTTCGCTGAATCACCCAAGTTCACACAGGATTGTCTATCTTTTCCGGTCTTGGAGAGCTTTAATAAACCAGTTTGTGATGCTTGGTACTGGTTCAAAGATTAGAAATGGTTGACATCAACATTTCACAGAACAGCCAGTAACAACAACGTGTGTGATCCAACCCATTGTTTTATTATTCATCAAATTAAACCTTTTTTGGATTGGTTGCTGTAGTCTGTAGCAAACCACTGCCTGTTGCAGCATCCTTTTACTGGAGGATTGTGATAGAACTCCTAAGCGGCACATTAATTAGCAGAGGACACAAAATGTCTGATGTTTCATAGAAATTGTAACTAGAGGAAACAGTCAAAGAAAATGTAACTGTATGCAGGACATAGGACAATAAAAGGATAATGATATATATGTGTATTACCATTCTTCTTTCAATGTTACAGGAGAGCAAACCTCCATGCTAGGAAATATTTGCCAAGTTCTATTAACAACAGTACAAAGTTACAAATGAGACAGAGATGGGAAGGAAGGTGTTGGGTGGCTAAACCAATTTAGACAATTTTTGCAAGGCAGAACTTCTAAAAATGTCTGCAGTCCTTTACCTAATTGTGGCAATAGATACCTTAAACTTCAGCAGTTGGTGTATCCTGTAAGGGTAAATTATTTTTTTCAATGAAATTCATGTAAACACAGAGTAAGATGTTAGCAACCAGACACACATTCAGTATCTCCACTAATTTAGAATATTAAGATGCTTCATCAACAGATCTGGGAGAAACACTGTGCCCAACAAATTCTGCTGTATCCTTGTCATCTTCCATCTACTTCTCAGGGTTGCTTCATCTTCTGATTCTTCTTCTCCTTCCACATTACCACTCCCCAATCATGACAATGCTGATCCGTTCCTCGATACTGTAGGTTTATACGTGGGCACTATGATTCAATCATCCATCTAGTAAAGGTACAATGCCGGAGAGTTGCTTTTCTGCCATGCAAAAAAAAAAAAAATGGACTATGTGGTCACAGAAATATTAGGATAGGTGCTAAGTGCCATTAATATCTGTCAATGGTGTCAACTCCTTTTTATATATAGTACAAAAACATGGAAGTCGAAGAGGCAAAGGAGAAGAGAGTGGGGTTTTTTGGCAAATCACTAAATATATAAATATTATAATGTATGACATATAAAAAAAACACACAGAAGGGTATTGTATTTTAACAACCTTGACTGTGAGCCCTCATTGCTTCATGGGGTTTTATATCTAGATGAATTTCAGCACTAGATACAAATATCCATCTTATGGACAAACAGCTGTCAGTAAAACCACCCATACGGGACTGCATTACCATTAAAGGCACATACTCTCTTTGCCTTCCATGTTTTTGTACAATGTGCTCACAGACAACAAGATCAGTGTTGTGGCTGTGCTTCTTCTGGACAAATTCTATTAAGCCCTCTGGAAGTGGGTGAATGTAGTGGTAAATTGTCAAGCCTTTCCCTGGCTTGAAAGAGGTCTTGAATATGGCCAGAAAACTTTGTGCCAACTTCAGCAGATCCTATACTAATATATAAAAAATATATGGAGCAGACAGAATGCTCTCACTCCACAAAGGATCTTTGACCTACCCACCACTGGAATTCAGCATTTCGCATGCTGGGAGATCTGTACGATAAAAAAAAAGTGACTGAAGCAGTGGAGACAGGGAGCTTGGGTTACCCCTGGGCAGTGGCAGCTCTTTAGGGATGCCACGTTTTGAAGCCTATGGGAAAGCAACAACATTTGTTAGCTGGGAAAACAGTATTATTGATACCATGGAAGTGATAGTGGGACGTAGGAGTTTTATAAGCAGCATCTAATGCACTGGATTGTAGAGGGAGGTAACCTACAAGAAAAGGATAAAGAGAATGGGGAACAGGAGGAGGTTTCAGGAAAAGGAATTGTTAGAGATGACAATAGAAAGTTACAGAGTCCATCACCAATCCAGCACACAGTTAACAGGTGATATAGACCTGTACATCAACACAGCAATATAGATTAAAAGTAACCACTGGTTTTGGATCAATTTTCTTGGAAACTGTGACACACAAACAAACCTGTCCAGGGTAAAAAAAGATAAAGTAAAACTCATATGACAATCTAGTTGCATAGGGTTAAAAGTTTTGGTCACAATCCAGAAAGATATATTGGCACAAAAACCACACTTTGCATTACCAAATGAACATCAGCCACATGATGAAGCATGGCGGTGGCAGGATCATGCTTCGGGGTTGCTTTTCTTGAGCTGGAACTGGGGCATTATTCAAGGTGGAGGGAATCATGAACAATTCCAAAAACCAGTCACCTGGCCCCAATCCTTCAGGCGTCTGCTATAACGCTAAGGATAAATTTTACCTTTCAGCAAGACGATGACCCCAAGAATTCATCTAAATGATCAAAAGAATCGCTTCACCAAAAAAAATAAAAAATAAAATAATGTTTTGGAATTGCTCAGCCAGCCCAGCTCTAAATCAGGCAAAATCTGCAGAGTGACATGACAAGGGCTGTGCACAAGAAATGTCAGACAGATTTGAAACACTTTTGTAAGAAAAAGTTGGCAGATATTGCCTAGTCAAGGTTTTCAATGGCGGGAATCAATCAAAAGTAGCTACAAAAGTATTAGTTCAAGTGTGTGCACACTTATGCAAGCAGTTTATCGTACAATTTGTGTCCCCCAACAGATTTGTTTTATAATTGAATTGTACAGGTTATAGTTCACATTAAAGATGGGAAAAGTTTTGAATTGATTTGTGGTCTCATTTTTTTTTACATACCAAAAACCTGGCAATAGGGATGTGTACACTTGACATTCACTGTACCTTGTCTGACCCACTGGATAGTTTAAGGATTTAAACCACCAGAAGAATTGGGATTTGCCTCTATGCTTTGGAGTTTAACATTGGTATAAATGGTTATTTTCCTTCATTAGACTCCCAGAATCCATGTCCCAAAGATGTATGAGAACATCTGACTTCCTGTCCAGTTACCCGGATGAACCAGGACTGTCAGGCTTGTAAAGTCCCAAATCAGTGGAAAAAAATCCTAATTCTTCTGGGGTTTTTAAATAAATCCCTGTTCTGCTGTCAGAGGAATGGAAATAAACAACAAAAATTGCATCAGAAGCTTTTTATTGTTTTATGATTTGCACATTTTTTTACATCATTTCTTATGGATAAATATGTATAAAAGATTAGACACATCTTTTTGTTTACTGAAAATACAAGAAATCTAACAAAACAGATAAGAAATGCATCATTAGTGCTCTGCTGATTACTGTACATCTTTTAGAAGTTATGCCACAGTCATCCAGCAGGAGGGCGCTATACAGCAGACAATGATTTGCTTTTAAATACAGCAACCAATCCTATATCTGTTTAGTGCACTGCATTTTAAAGTTGTTGGAACAGACACAATAGTAATAACGTGCTGTTCTAGGAAATGTGGGTGAAGTGAAAGTCTAATAAATTGAGCAAGCTAAGCACACTGTATGGCTATATGAGCAGCATGAATACAGATATTTGGAAGGAGGTCTAAAAATTAGAATGCTTAACTTTTCTTCATCAACTATTCATAGTAGTTCATAGTTTTAGAGACAATTGCCAATGAAAGCAAAACCAGAATATGGGCCCCCGAGACAGGCAGCTCCACTATTGCAAGTTTCTTCATTCTATCTCCAGGCACTCCGGCTGGAGGTTTTCCAAGGACAAATACAAGATCTTTTCTGTGTAATAGCGGACTGAAAATGTGAACCAACTTCTAGAAGGCAGCAGTATGATGAACTCATCTTCATCAAATATGAAAGAAACCTGTAAGAAAAAGATGAAATGGCCAGTGGTTGATTGGCTGTAAGAGGTCACCAATCAGCCGACCATTCACTTCAAGAAACATGTTTTTGATAAGGTTATCTGTGCATTTACTGTAAATAGGAATGGTATTTACCTGTGAAAGTCTCCCCTTGTATAGTAACCTTAAAGCCCCACCACCTGGTGGCACCCAGCAGCATATTGTTACAATACCAGCAGCCCCACAATGGACATTTGGTGTTACCACACGCTCCTCACCCTATGTTGTTATGCTCTGCAAGCATTTGATTTACTGTATTTTTACTTTGTGGGGAATTTGTGCTATGACCTGTGGATGACCAGTTGGGAGCAGAACATTAAATCCAAGTACAGGATAATGGGAATGCTATCAGTCTAATACATTCTGTTTGTGTGTTCTCTGCAGACCCCTCGACCAAGCAATGCATCTGTCAGATTCTTAAGTCTCACCTTGAGAACTTTCAATCCATTGATTTCTCTTCCAAATCTCCAGTCGGTGCCTGGCCCCACAAGGGCCCTATTCCAAATTCGTGGCAAGTGGATTTCTATCATCTGGAGAAAATTTGATTCTGAGACAGGTTTACCAATCTACATGCTGCCTTTTCACTTTTTGAAATATTCCTTTTCTAGACGAGAATTTAGATAACAGAATTCTCAGGCAGTGTAATCTCACCCCAACACATGTATCTCTAAGTTTCTGGGACTCCCACTAAGTATACTTCCTATATATATATATATATATACACAGGCATCCACGTTCATTCAGTTAAAATATTTGTACACCAACACCATAGTTCTCTAAATATGAACATCATTTTCCCAATAGATTTGCAGCATAGTCTCCCCACGGTGTACAACTGCCTTTCTCTTGATCAACTACGTCTATAGGGTTTTATCTGGAATGTTTATTTCCTTACTTGTTGAACTCTATGGACTTGTCTTTTCAACCTATGTACCTATAACTCCATTCCAACCCGTCCTTACATGAGCCTGTATTATATACTCATTGTAAGCTGCCCCACATACAGTAATACTTTCATTACTGATAACACCTCCAATGTCCCCAGTCCCACACTCTCCAACATGGAACACCCATGTGTCCCCATAGTCACTTCATTGAACCATGGAGTTCAGTTTTTTTGTACCAACAACTGATGGTTCCATCGTTGCATCATTGCTATGTTGCATAAGTACTTTAATTCCCAAGCAGAGCACCCAGTGTTCCCCACATTAAACTGTTCCATGTTAGAGGAGTCCTTTTTTTTCCTCTTCTGTCACTTTGTCCATTGATTTTATAAACATTTAAAATATATACACATTTAAAATATATCCACAAGCCCTATAATATGACATTGAGGCTGTGGGTGCTATAAGCACACAGAATGAGCTAGTGTACCTGGGTTCATTTTTTGAGCCAAACCCTGGCTACCATTCAGCGTGGTAGAAAAGAAACACAATGGATGGCAATCTTAGTTTATACACCATTGCCTGGTGGCTACCTGGGGCACATCATGGCAAGTTATCATAAAGCACCCTTGACAAACCCCAGGTAATCGAAATGCTATATGCCATTGCCCTAACTACCAGCAACTGAACTTAACCTTGTCAAATGCAGAAATGGCAGTGGCAGAAGTTCGAACTAAGACCTCATCTCTACACATTATACAGTGACATTATGAAAGCCTTTCCACATCTTTTGGATTTTTTTATTGATTCATGAAACCAGTTGAATGTGGAACCACCTGTCAGGAAACCTGCAGCTCCCCATCGCCTGCTGGGGACACCGTTTTGGCACTCCTTGCATGTGCTTCCAATGGCAACCAACAGGTGGCTTGCTGCAGACTTACTTCTTGGGTTAGCTACACCTAGGGCTCCAATTTGTAGGCCTATATATTCTGGTTTCACATGCCTCTGTCTGTCTTAGCATTGGACCTGAAACCCTGTACTAGGATCCTTGCTGTCCTAGTTATCGTGTCCATTGTACATAGCTTATTGTCTCTGTATGTTGCATATTGTTTGATATTCACTGTTTGTGGTTCTGAGTATGCATTCACTTACAATAAACACGTTTAAGTAATACCTGACTTCTATTCAGTGGATTCTACCAATGCTGGAATCCTTGTTCCTGCTGGAAAAAAATCCTGACACCACTATAATAAAGCTTGTGCACCCTCGCCAAAAGCCATCACTTCAGAGATTTATGTCAATATTTGTTCAATCACAGGGGGCATAGTCATACCGTGGTAACCAATCCCTGCTGGAAGGGGAAGTCATCTATCCTCTTCTCCTCTCCCCATTCATTGTACTTTAGCATGTTGCAGACTATTCTGCCGGTGTCTCCACCAAAGTCAAATCGAGGACTAAAGTTTCCGGAAATTTCCCAAGCCTATGGAAAAACTAGAAAGACAAACAACAATGATTCTACTCCACCTGTTACTGTACAGCCAACTGTTATATACAATATAGAATACTGGAGCTCTTCATTAGTGGTATTCCCAATGAGGTGCAGAGGCAATTCTATAAAGAACAAATTGTTTATAAAGGTTATCTCTCATTTAATGGATATAAAACCATATTGAATCTCTTGAATAGAGGCTTATAAAACAAAGTCTTGATACATATCATAATACAAAGTAAAACCTAAAGTAAACCTGTACCTAGGACATTAACATTCAGATATTTCCATATCATAACTGTGCTTTTTGACAGTTATTGACCCCTTTAGCTGCAGCTCCTTAAATTTCACAAATTCCTAAACCAATGTCCTTTAAGTATGGTCCCAACTCTCTGCTATTGAGCGGGGAGCTGGGTTAATGTCAGCATTATGAGGGGCAACAGAAGAGGCTTTACTGCTGAAAGTTAATTTGCACTCACATTTCCTGCAGGTATATAGATCAGCAGAGATTTTTAAAACCCATTTTTTTGCTTCTTTAAAATATGTATACATTTAAATTCCACAGCTACACATTGAGGATTGTTAACATTAATAAGCAGCCATCAGCATGTGCTATATAGTGTAGACCAGGATAGGTACAAGAAGTGTATATCAGAATCCAGTATTGTCATGTTAAATGTCATTTAGCTGATGGTTATCAAATCACAGCAAGTTTTATGCAGGTAAAATTTTTGGCACAAGCTGCAAGGGAATATTTGGGAGTAGGGATGAGCGAACAAGCGAGATTTGTAATTTTGATCTCACAGCAAATTGGGCCTTTCTCGCTTTACCAAACATTTAAGTGAGAATGGCCTTGTGAATCGGCATGAGGTCCTGTTCTCGACGACCAAACGAGGGAAAAAGTGAGGGGCGGTAACGACGACTGTTTCCATTGAGAATCGCGGCTGGGAACAAATCATTTGCTTCCAGAATGCACAGCAAAACCCAGCAGCCAATCAAGAGAGATCTGAGCACAGGCATATATACAGCGACGGAGGGAGGGGTTAGTCACTCCATCTTGGGTTCTGTGTGAAGGATAGAAGCAGGGAGAGACGTGCATTGTGACAGGGACAGCTTAGGAGCCTTCTGTATATATTTCAGTTTTTGAGGCTACCTATTCTTATTTACCAAAGGAGCCCATTTGGAACAGAAAATTTTCTGTCTCACTATAAAAAAAATACAGATATTTCAGTGTTTGATACCTCTTGCAATTTGACCAAAGAACCCCGTTTGGTACAGATAAATTTCTGTCCTGAAAAAAAATACAGATATTTCAGTGTTTGATACCTGTTCCTGTTTACCAAAGAAACCGTTTGATACAAGTGCATTTTTGCCTGAACAAGTAAAAGATAAGCGGTAGACGCAGGGGAAGGTGTGGCATTGTGTGACCTGCTGCATCTGGCATGGGGAATACTCCCCAGGAGTCTGCCAATGTAGGACAGCAGCAGCAGCAAACTGTTGGAGGCAGCAGCTCAAGTTGTCACACAGGTCTGAGATGTGTGCGGAGCACCAGTATGCTGGTAGATGTATTGTAGCAAAGACAGGAGTTAGCGTGTCTGTTGTTTGATGAACAGCCTGAGGATCTGTCAGTGTGAATTTCAGAGCAGGAGGCAGACTTTGAGACCCTTGGAGAGTGTGGTCAGCACTTGCTGGGTGAGGGTTCTGGATCAGTGGCTGCATTTGCAGAGGTTGGCTCAGATGAAAATGAGAATTACCTTGATGTCACCTGGGAACCACTGGTGCATGTAGGAGGTAGCAGCAGTTCCAAAACAGACGTAGAGGAAAGACAGCAGCAGCAGCAACAGACTGGGGATGGAAGGGGCCGCCAATCTGCCTCATGTGAGTCCCAAAGAAGGGACAGAGGAGTGGGCACAAGCGGGGAAATAGTCAGAGATGATGTGACTGTGGGGGAAATGGAGCTGGAGCAGACACAGGGCACCCAGCAGACGCAGAGGCAAGCAAAGAAAAAGCGGCAGAGTAGTTGCACGCACCTCTCCAGTGTTATCCTTCATCACGCTGAAAGATTATGGTGCGTAACAATCTGCATCCTGTGCCATGGGTCCGCAGAGGACAAGCCGGATCAAATTTGGATACAACATCCTTTCTTTCCCACATGCACTTTCTCTTGAAAGAGGTGCAACCATTGTCATTGTCCCTTCTTCGTCATAGTTATCGTCTCTTCTCCAACCTCCATGGACTCTTTCTCCACCTCAAACTGTCATTGCTACTATGTTCAAGGAGGTTGGTGCCAGCCAGAATTCTAGCGGCGATGAAGTATTAGCTTGTGCCCGTAAGTTTTGTGGTGTCAGACGACGTTTGTCGCCATAAGATGGGTACTCCAGTGACCCCTTCAGCTTCCCTAGCTCCCAGTCCCTTGAATTCTGCGCAAGGCATCAGGCTATGGGCCCAACCAACAAAAGAGTCATTGAACTCAGTGGCATGGGCCACCCCAGTCCTCTCCCTCCTCATCCTCCTCCTGCAATCCTTCTACCATCAACCCCTCTCTTTTCGAAACTCCTCCTGAAAGGCCAGCAGCGGAGAACACTGTGGTTAAGCGGGCACACCACTATGGCTCCCTCAAGCACATGTGTTGCCAGGCAGTGCTGAAACTGGTGTCCTTGGGGGAGAAAAGTCACACTGCCAGAGAACTCTTGTCCTCTTCGCACAGAGAGGTTAAGGCTTGGCTAACGCCCTCCTGGCTCACAACAGGCAATGAAGTGTGCGACAATGGGGCCAACCTTGTGGCCATACTGCGCATGAGCCGCATAACACATGTGCCCTGTTTTGCGCACGTACTGAACCTGGTGGTGCAGAAGTTCCTTTGCACGTGCCCAGGATTGCAGGACTTACTGAGACAGGCTCGCTCTGTCTGCAGCCTTGTCCGCCGATCCCCCACTGCCACTGCCTGGCTTAGCAAGATCCAGCGCCAACAGAGGCTGCCACTGCATACACTGATTTGTGACACTGTGACTAGATGGTCACATGCTCCAGCGTCTGTGTGAGCAAAAGATAGCCATCCGCCATTTATTGGTCAGCGTGGTGCTTGGAGGCAGCAGGGCCCTTGGTACAGCCACAGAACCCAGCTATTTTACCAGTTACCAGCTGCAGATGGAGACGCTGTGCAAGGTACTGGCCCCCTTTGAGCAGGCCACAAACGTTTTGAGTTAGGGGCAGTCAGGCTGGTACGACGTCATACTCATCATCTTTTTGCTTGATAATACCCTGTGTGGCTTGATGGAAAGTGGCGATGGTGGAAGGAGGGAGGGGAAGAAATGGGGGAGGAGGATAAGGGTGACATTACACTCCATAGCACACAGCCAGCATCAGGAGGAGCAAGAAGGGACACTGGCCAGCATCAGGAGTTTAAAGAGGAGGAGGAAGATGATTATGATGATGATGATGATGAGGGAGACCATATTGGGACTGCTGGACAGGACCCAGCCAAACCACATTTGTGCTGTCACGCCACCGGCATTTTGCAGGCAATGGAACAACAGTAACTGCTGCAGCTTTAAGAGGAGGAGGTGGGTGATGAGGAGGATGTTTTGGCACCTACTGAGGGACAGGAGGAGGATGCGCCCAGGGAACCCCTCTTTCATATGTGTGTCTACATGATGCGATGCTATGGAGGGACCCCCACATTTGCAGCATCAAAAAAACGGGAAGATTACTGGCTGGCCACTCTTCTGGATCACTGCTACAAAGACAAAATGTCACAGTTTCTACCCATCCCGGCGCAAGAGTGTGGCCCACCTGAGCACACTACAATGTGACCCGGTTGTGTGAGAAGTTCCGTGCACCACATTCCACACAGGGAGCCCAGGCGGACACCGCCTCCACCGTATCCTCCTGTAGCGGCAGCAGCAGCAGTAGGGGCAGCAGGCCTCACACATCCAAAAGTCTAGGCCAAGGCAGGGGGGATTTTCTGGATGCCTGGCGAAACCTGATGTGGCCACCTCAAACAAGTGAAGTGCAGGGGCATAATCATGAAGAACAGATGAAGTGCATGGTGCATGATTATGTTGGTTCTTTTCTGGCTGTTGGTGGTGGTGGTGTTAACCACAGCAGTTATGAGGAGGATGCCTGTCCTGACAGTAGTGATGCCAATAATTTTTGGGTCAATAGGCATGAAATCTGCCCGCAGTTTGCACAGTATGCCATCAAGCTTCTTTCATGCCCGGCATCCAGTGTTTTGTCCGAAAGAACCTTCAGTGCTGCTGGAGTGGTCATGGACAACCGATCATGAATGTCGCCGGAAAATGTCAAATCGCCCCACCTTTTTGAAAATGAACGAAAGGTGGGTTACTAACAACTATCATATTCCCACTGCAGATTTCACTGATTGACTGACACAAGAACTCACTGGTCAACCAAGATGCCTCTTGGTTGAACAAACACTGCTCCGGTGCTGGGCCTGTGGCTGCCTATCACCAACACCCTGTCAGCTGAGCCTCGGTCTTTGGACTCTTGGTCTTTGGGTTAGGAGCAGAAGGTGTCAGAAAATTTACCACAAAAAAAATCGAATTTTTCCTGAAATTCGAATCAAATTCCACTTCCTCAGCTTCGATTCGCTCATCTCTAGTTGAGAATATTACATTTAGAAAGATAAATCTTCTAATGACTGGCTGCACTGAACTCTGTAATATCTGTCAATAAAGCCTCCAGAGAAGTGATTTGTTCAGTAAGTGTAAGGATTACATCCTGTAACATGGGTTTCATTATTAATTGCTATACCCTTTATAACCTCATTAGATCTATTTTAGAGCCAGTGGCTTCATAACCAAAGAAAACAGGATTGGAGACAATGGGCATCCCTGCCTGGTCCCATTAGTTAAAAGGAATGCAGAAGGTAGCATGCCTGAAATACTTGGGACCAAGGTGCAGTGTACAGAGCCATAATGGCTGACAATATCGAGCTTTGAAAACCAAATGTAGCAGGCAATTCTCTAAGATAGCCCCAATGAAGTTGATTAAACGCCTTTTCAGCAGTCGAGTGTGAGAAAAACTGCTTGTAGCTTGTTATTCTCAGAATATTGGAGCAGATTGAGCATTCGGCGAGTGTCATCGGGAGCTTGCCTACCCTTAACAAATCCTACTTGATCAGCTTTATTTAAGAAAGATGTAATTTTAAGCAATCTCAATGCAATATTCTTAGCATATATTACAATTTAGGAAGGTAATTGTTTTTAAAAAGGCAGTTATAATGGTTGTGTTGTATCAGTGTCATCCCTGAGATTATACAGAGAGTAATAAAAATCTTTAAAAGCATCAGCTATACCTTGCGGGTCATATATTTTAGATTTAGTACTATGGAGAACAATGGAAGCTATTTTACTTTTAGCCAGTTTACTTTTAGCGGGTTAGCTTTCCTGATTAGCAATCAGTTTCAATCTCAATTCAGTTCTACAAATTAAAAAGTTCCTCTGAAAGAGAAACAATTATTTTAGATTTTTGAATAAATTCTAGCCCCTTAATTTTATCTGACAACACATCTATTTCTCTAGACTTCCTTTTCTTTTCTCTAGATGCCAGTTGAATCAATATGCCTCGCATATAGGCTTTAAAAGTACACCAAAGACCTGCCGGGTCAATGCCTGGAGTGTCATTAAGATGTGTTAAAATCTGAGTGTTATGTTGAGGAGAAGAGAAAAGCGAAGAGTTATTCCTCCAAAGACCAGTTGGATTGACAATAATATCCTCCTTTAGTGTAATCGCTAGTGTAAAAAATCTCTGCCTGAGAAACTGCTTGTAGGGACCATTTATCTACCAAAGTCAGATTAATCCTGGAGTAGTGAGGTGTAGAAAAGAAGGTAAAGTCCCATTCCGATGAATGTAAACATCTCCAGGTGTCAAAAAGATCTTCATGGTGCAATAATTGTAATAGCGTAGATCTAACTTTAATTCTTTTGTTGGTGGTGTCTAAATTGGCATCAAGAACACGATTAAAATTCCCACAGACAGGCAATGGGCCTTGTTGAAATTTTCGTGCTTTTTTAACCTCCCTGGCGGTTCATTTCTTTCTGGTTTAGGTGTCTAAAAGCGGTACATTTTTTTATGATATTTTTTTTTTTTTTTAGGCCTGTAATTGTTAGGCATAACTCACCAGAATATGTTCAAACAAAAATAAAATAAAGTAAAATAAAGTTTGAAACACAAAATCATGTCATAATAATAATAATTAAATTTAATAATAAACTTTAAACAAAAAACACAAAAATTTTAGGTTTTTGGTTTGTTTTATGATTTTTCTCATAAACTAATAAACAACTAATAAAGGGACAACACGACATCACAATCTGGGCGGTAGAACCGGGTTTCCTGTTTTATTTTTCTCCCGGTGTCATCACACTTAACGCAACACACCACGCACATCCCTGTTGGCGTTCTTTTCTTGCGCTTGGTGGTATGTGGTCCATAAAGTGGCGACCAGTCAGGCGTTCTGGGTTCACCAGAACGCCTGACTGGTCTACACCCCTCATGGTGCTGTTGTAGTCCAGAACAACCTGTGATTTCAAAATGTCTTTCCCTCCTCTTGTTCTAGCCATAGCAGTGTACAGTGCTCAAAAGGCACACATCTTTTTTGTCATGCCATCGCAGGGCCATCATTTTTCCTTTTTGCCAGGCAACTATTTCTCCAGTTTTCAGCTTTTGTTTGGTAAACATGGGTGGCATTTCTCACCGATGTCATAAGCATCAGTTTTATGCTTGATCAGGAACTCAAATAATTCAGGGGAGCTGTAAAAATTATCGGTGGTAACATAATATCCTTGATTCATAGATAGAACTTTAAGAACCATAGTAATACAAATTGAGCTTGATGAGGATTGCAGATAACTTAGGTATTGTAGATGTAACAGGCTTATTAATCCCATGAACCATAAAAACAAACAAATAATAACAGTAAAAAGAAGAATACAAAAAAGAATACAAAAAATAACAATTAAAACAAGAAACATGAATCCAAAAGGATTCGGCTTGCAGAATCATACTGCAATCTGGAAAACTGGAGGTACGTAGAACAACACTATCGCCAGCTATAAAATCTTCAAAAGGAGAGGGACCTCAGGAGAACTTGCAATTCCCATAACAATATATAAGGTAGCTCTATGGAACCTTAAGAGTCTTTCAGTCGCCATTCATGAGTAATAGACTTTGGGCATTGTTAAGAACCTGTAGCACAGGATTGATCTTCACTAATTTGTATATCCCAAGAACTCAATAAGTCACTGCCACCTTGTAGAGACTTGATAGTATGCACAGTTCCATTCCTGGTAACCAGTGACTTGATGGAAAACCCCATTTGTACGGCATATGGTTTCCTCTGAGTGCTTTAGTGATAAGTAAGAATTTTCTTCTATCCAATAATGTAGTTTGAGACAGGTCAGCAAATAAAGAGATATGGGCGATTGGGTCAGGCAGTAAAGGGTTCCTCTTGGAAAAAGCCACTAATTGCTTTTAAATGAGGACAGTAAATACAGGCCAGGACATCTCTGGGTATTCTTTCTGGTAAGTGTGCTGGTTTAGGTCAGTGGGCTCTGTCAGTTGGAAGCTCATAAGCCACTGCATTTGGAATCAGTAGTGTAATTAGTTGTTGAATATAAGCAATCAATTCTGTTGCAGGCATGCTTTCATCAATGCCTCTAAATTTAATATTGCTTCGTCAAGATCTATCTTCTAGATCTGCCAATTTTAACTGAACTTGTTGAAGGTTGTCATCCATTTCATTATGAGCATCTACAATCTCATTGCTGAGGCATACTCTTCCATCTTATTCTCAATATGGGTGACTCTGTCACCAAGCCGCACATGAGCGTGTGGTGAGAGCACGGGCGCCATCTTGGCCATGCTGTGCTTCATAATAGTAAAGAAATCAGTTAGTTTTCTGGGTGTCTTCAATTCTTTTCTTTTCCTCATCTCTTCCTTGAGGTCTGGACAAGTTATGGGGAGAGAAATCGCTGGTGTAACATGCTCCTGAGATGCTGATATTCACCCAAAGAATGTGTCTTCTCCACGGCCTTCTCAGAAGACGTCCATGTTGGTTGGCTTCCGGCCACGCCCCCGAGTGGTGCTAATTTACGCTTCCATTCAAGACCGTTTATGTTAGCGCCAGATATGGCTGCTGCTGCATTGGAACCTCCTGAAGTCATTGAGTCGTAATGGTAATGTGGGGCTGTATACCTGTAATGAGGCATGATCGGTGTTGTGATATTTACCTGTTAGGAAAAGATGGGGTCCCTTATATGAAATCTTGTATCTGTTGTATTTCTGTTCTTTTATGAATCTGATTTAGTCAAAAGATTTCAAGTTTATTTTGCATTTATGGAAATTGCAAATGGCAGAAGTTCACTTAAAAAGTCAACCTCATCCCTAAACAGTATACAGTGGTGTCCAGAGGAAATACCATCTACCTCTGTGGGAGGTTTCATAAAATGTGTTGATAGGATGACCACCACAGAAACTCTTGTATACGTTCACCCAAAGCATTAACAAGATATCTACATATGTTTCAGAGATTGAGATGTGTCCATTATGAAAAGTTGATAACACTTTGGGGGGTATGAACATGATAAATATATGGGGCATAGACGTACCATGGTAACTAATCCCTTTTAGAATTGGAAAATACCTACCCTCTGCTCCTCTTCCAAGACTTTGTTCTCCTGAGAGTTGCAGTTTATCATGTAGGTAAATCTGTGGAGGTCAAATTAAAAAGCAGCCGTACAGCTGGAAAAACAGCTGTATAATCTGTAATGAAGAGAAGCTGGCAAAATGCAAATAAAGCTGACATACAAAAATATGGGGATCAGGTAAGTTTTAATCAAGTCAACCCCAAGTCATTCTCTAAAAGAGAGCCTCCATCTTTCCCAGGCTGCTATCTTAGTATTGGCATCCTCCAGCTTGCGCTTCCAATTTGAATGACATTAATCACTAGGATCTGACTTCTTGCCGGGATTACAGGAAGACGTCTGGGAATGAAAATTTTTCACCTTCTTTACCCATCTAGAAAGCCTCACACTTCTCATGGCTGATCCTGGAGATGGAAGACTCTGTATACTGTTCTATCTCTGGGACCACCACCTGTTCGTCATCTGGTCCAGAGACAATAACAGAAACATCATAGGAGACAATCCTTAATGGTTGTACCCCTGCAATGCCCACAGGGCCCCCACACATCCATCTGCCTTCTAGCAGGGGCCAATAGTAAACATGTAGAGCAGGGGGCTCAAAGGACACCCATAGTACACACTCAAACTTAGTTCAAAGGCTGACCAATCCAATCATTGACAAGTGGGAAACTCCCTGCACCTATATACAAAATCTTCAGCCAATCGATGAAACCGTTTGGCAAGCCATAGGTACCTGTGATTCACTCTTTCCACTCATACGCCCTACACCGCTCCAAAGTCTTCTGGACTGCCAAAACTGCAGAAAAGGTGTTTCTACCCTGAATCCAACAATGCTGCTGGTCAGATAATAAATTGCTCGCAACTGACGATAAACACCCAAAAAATTTTTGCCTGAATTTTGTTGACATTGAGATGGCTAATTGGACACCAATCCTTGACCTTGTCAGGATTCTTACTAACAATAGTGTCCCATAGAGGGAGGGAGCGACCCCTCAGACCTCAACTTTATCAGGCATCCTGTACTGTTTTTCTTTTTATCAGTCTGTCTCCATAGTGTGCTGGTACTCTGTGTACTTGGAAATGACTGGGGACATCTCTTAAACAAATACCTCTTTTCCTGCCATGAAGTGTGACAGAAGAACATCCTGCACAGATTTCTGTAGTCATTTTACTAGCGATCCCTCAAAGTGGCCCACAATCTAATGTTCTGAACATAGTCATATGTCTTTTTTTTAACAGTCTAGGTCAATTTTTGGGGGGAAGAAAACTTATCTAACTGCATGTTTTTTGTTTTTTGGAATGAGGGTGGAAACTTGAAGACCCAGGGGAAATCATGCAAACACGAGGGGAACATGCAAACTCCATGCAGATAGTGTCCTGGATGAGATTCAAACCTGGGACCCAACGCTGCAAAGGCCAGAGTGTAATTTTTGTCGATTTGGATGTATGCTTGGGATCATTGTCATGTTGAAAGAAAAAATTCCTCTTCTCATCTTTCTAGCAGATGCCTGAAGGTTTAGGGCCAGAAGTTACTGATTTTTGGAACTGTTTATAATTCCCTCCACCTTGATTAAACCCCAGTTCCAGCTGAAGAAAAGAAACCACAAAGCATAATACTGCCGCCACCATGCTTCACTGTGGGGATGGGTTTTTTTGGTGATGGGAAGTGTTGTATTAGTGCCAGAAATTGTGGCCAAAAAATTGAACCTTTATCTGACCATTACTACATTCAGTAAATTTTCCACATGTTTTGGAATACTTGATGCACTTGATGCAAAATTTGTTCTTGCAACTTTTTGCACCTTCTTGCCCTTTGCTGTTTTTGCACCTGACACATGTACTTTGCCTGGCCCATGAACTTGATAATTTAATAGATTCTACTGGTTCCACTGTCCAGGCTTGCAGCAGCTGCTTAAGGCTAGGAAAGTCTGATCTTACATAGTCACCACTCCCCTGGATAGGAAACCTAACAATACAGACAGTAAATTCAGATCTAATTTGCTGAATACTTGTGACTTTTAGGAGTAATACCACAGTCCTCCAAGAGGGCACGTTTCACACATTCTGAATAATAAAATACTTAGTTGGATCACACACAATAGTACTTTCTGAATGTTCTGTAAAATGAGGATGAAGTTAATTTCAAATAAATGAACTAAGGGCCAGTAAAACACACTGTGTGGGGCTCAGCAGCAAGAATACATTTGTTTGGGTTGGGATCTACAAATTAAGATTAGGGATATTGGACACCCAACATAGGCAGATCCACTACTTCAGCTTTCTTTAGTCTATTGACAGTTCTTGGAGCTCGAAGTTTAACAAGGACAAATATGTGACTGTCCCCATGGGAAAGCGGACTGGAAATGAGATCCATGTTCCTGAAGGCAACAAAATTATGAACTCATCTTTGCTAAACTTGAAGCGAACCTGTAAAAAAAAGGTGAGATAATGTCAGCACGGCCATAGGTTAATGGACTAAAGAAGTCACTGATTTGTATCCATAAGTTTAATTACCACATCACACCATTTGCTTCAAAAAAGTTCTTTCAATAAGCCTAAAAGCCTATACTGTTTATTTAATGTATACAGGCATGTTATTTACCTATAAAAGCCTCCTTGTACCCTTAGCTATATTGCATTAAAATGGACAGCAAATTGTGTTGCTGCTGGGAGCCTCCATGTTAGATGTGATGGCAGCACCCCACAAACTTAGGGCCACCCTTAATATTTTCTGGACCCCACACTATGTAAACTTCCTTGGCCTCGCTCCCCCATGTTTAAAAGTTCGGCTGTGCTAAGGTCATCACCTGACCAGAGCAGAGTACAAGTACAAATTATCTTCCCTGATTCCACCTCCCATCCCTACTGACACGTGTCTCTAATAAAGCCCAAGACTGGAAGCTAATGATGGAGAATCTCTTCTAGCTTTGTTTGTAACAGTGGGTGGACAAACAGATCAGACCACTCCACATTACTCAAATTAAGCCTTTACAGAAACAAATCAGATCAGGGACTTTCTGATCCCTATCACTTTTTCCAATAATTTCACAAAGACAACATTTAAAATCACACTAAAAAAGAAGAGATATACCGTGTGGTATACACAGCAGAAATGAGCCAACATACCCATGTTAATTTCATTCAGTTTATGCCAATCTCTGGCTACCATCTAATATGTGGGTGGGTAGGATAAACATTAAATGGAAATCTGAATTTATACTGCATTGGCTGGTGGTTGTCGGGGGAAGATCATGCAAGTTATCATAAACTACCCCAGACAAACACCACCCAATGTGAATGCTGGATGTCATATACCTTTTACCTCCAACAAATTTAAAGGCAAACCTCATCCCGGCATTGTGTACAATGACAGTGCTAGGAGGACCTATTTGTCTCTGTGGGAGGTTTTCATCATTCATGCAATCAGTTGAAGGTTTATCCACCATAACAAAGCTTGTACAAGGTGCATCGCCTGAAGACATCACTGTCTACCTACTGAATCTTTCCGATATTTGGATTATTTATCATTTTGCTAGGATGACCATGACAGATGTTGTATGGGACATTAACATACCGTGGTAACTGATCCTTGAAGATAAACAAACACAGTCCCGAAATATGCCCCCATACCAGTTTTAAAAGTGCCCAAGTCCTTCAGGTGTGGTCTGCGATCTCTGTATATCTGTATGCCTTCTGTACCTACATTTAAGGGAGCAGCTGGGCTGATTGGTGTATGGAGAGGGGGGTGGGGACAGCAGGTTATACTATATATACAGAACACACTTTTGTGTTGTAATGGGTTGGATTAAACTAAAAGCACATGTATGTAAATAGATCATTGGATAGAATTCAGGTTAGGATCACATCTTCTCTTACTATTTACTGTTGTCCACAATACGGCCCTTCACTTGTATGAAATGGCCAGGTTGCAGGTTGAGGTTGTTTATGACTGCAGACCGTGTTCCAGACACTCCAAGGTCATTGATAGGATGGACAGAATGATTAATGATAAGAAAGTTGAAAATAAACATTATTAGTATAAAAATATAAAAT
>NC_092858.1:875777-890819 GCF_032062135.1 Pyxicephalus adspersus | reverse complement strand
TCACAATAAGATAATGGGAAGGTCAATAAGGACAATCACTGCAAATTGTTTCACTTCAGCTTGTAATAAATAGAAAACAAAGGTAACTGTACAGGTGAATCTTCACAAATCAATGGTAATGGTGAATAAAATGAATTGTTTTCCCAACAGTCAGTAATGGTAATTCACTCCAAATGATGATGTCCTCCTAATATTAGCTAGGGGAGGATTGGACATTACATGACTTTTTTAACCAGTTTATTGATAATTCTATAGTTTAGTAAATGGAACTGGTAAAAGTACAGAACCAGATCCAAAATTACCAAGAATACAAAACATACACACATAGGTTGTTATGGATTTTTATGGCACCTTTCATCAATGGACATTCACAAACATATTCATTAATCATTTGTTTAAATATTACAACATACATGTACCAACAACATTGGACATACATGGCATACATTGCAGTCTTATGTGTCTTTTAACACATTTCACATACTGCGCACCTTCGGGTAAAGACAAATGATGAGCCCAGTACATCCTTAGATGCAATCTTCAACCTTCTGCTGCCAAAATGAGAAATTCACTGGTTGCCATGTATCTCCTGCATATGAAGGGCTCTGGGCCAGAGCGGGGTAAATGTCAATGAAGTCCAGGGAGCGTCTGAGGAATATGATGTATCACTTCAATCAACCAGCCCTGGAATGTCTTGTTAGAAATATTATGTGTCTAGCTTATTTCATCTTAATTAAAGGTAGGGTTGTGGCTGAAAGATTGAACAACATGTCTGCAACATGCCAGCCTCTCTGTAGGTAGTCCATGGAGAGAATTTATTTATTATTTAATACAGTATGGTTTTATGAATATGTTTGGGAATTTCCACTGATGAAAGATGCCTTCAAAATCATTACCAACATTTGCTTGTATGACAGTTCAATGATAAGGATTGTAAGTAAATGGATAGGGTTTGGTATTCCCTTCTGACCAGATCAAAAAGCCATCCCCTCAAAATAATAAGACTTGTAAGTAAGAGGAAAGCCACGGGAGGGGTTTAGTGCGTGGCCGAATGTAAAGTTTTTTTATAGAAAAAAAACAAAATATTATTCACATAGATCAGATAATATAATTACTAATACTAGTAATCTATATTCAAAGTATTGACATAAATGATATTGGTACAAATCACACAAGACATAAGTATACAGGAAATTATGAATAGAATGATATCTGTTTCCACGTGTATAGACTATGGACATGTTACCTCTTCTAACTAGACATAGAATTGCTATTTGAAAGTCACAAAGAGAGGTCTCTAACCCCAAAGCATTTTGCCTCTTGGGCTTCCTCGGGGGCATTGGGTACTACAATATGAGCATAATATAGAGGTGTAACCAATAAAAGCTAAGAGCATAAATATCAAACGTTTATAGATAGTGAAAGATGGATGGTATGTGTATGTCTGTACATGGGAACATTGAGATATAAATAAATATATATATATATATATATATATGTGTGTGTTTATAGGGCATTTTCTTTTACATGAGCTACTAGCTAGTCAGTTTTGTGAAATTGTCAGCAGTCAGTAAATTTAGTCTATTTAGTCTAAGTTATCTTGTTTGTATTACACTCTTAGGTGCGGTTCACTGACTGCACATGCACTGAAGGTACATTTGTGGTTGCTGCTACTTGTAGTGCCATGCATAGCTAGTCAGTTTTGTTAAATTGTCAGTCAGCACACTTAGTGTAATCTATATTGTGTATTAGTGAAGACACTGTTAGTCATCTTTTTTCACACTGTGCATTCACTAAAACTAAATAAAATCATTTGCAGTTCCTATTTGCCAAAGAAGACCATTTGGTACACTAAAATTACTGTGCTACTAGGAAATAAATACAGATATTTTAGTGTTTGATACCGGTTCCCGTTTACCAAAGAAGACTGGTACAGTGCAATTTTTGTGTTACTTTAAAATAAATACTGATATTTGAGTGTTTGATACCTGTTCCTATTTACCAAGGAAGACTGTTTGGTACAGTGAAATTTCTGAACTACTTCAAAATAAATACTGATATTTCAGTGTTTGATACTCGTTCATATTTACAAAAAATAAAAAATAAAAAAACATTTGGTACAGGTGCATTTTTGCCCGAATAAGTAAAAGATGAGAGGTAGACCCAGGGAAAGGTATGGCGTTGCATCTGGCAGTGGGCATACTCCCTGGGAGTCCGCCATTGTATGACAGCAGCAGCAGCAAACTGTTGGAGGCAGCAGCACAAGTTGTCAGACAGGTCTGAGATGTTTGCGGAGCACCAGTATGCTGGTAGATGTATTGAGAGGGCGGACTACAATCATACAGCCATGTCATGTGGAGAGGATTGTGGACTGGGTCTCAGGGGCCTCAAGTGCAGCAGGCTCTTCTTCTGCAGCAGCAGGAACCAGCACTGCTGTGACAGGAGCAAACACAAGGGTTATTGTGGCTAATGTGCCTGTACCTCCCGATGACTCTCGATGAAGTGGTTTGACGAACAGCCTGGGGATCTGTCAGTTTAGAGCAGGAGGCAGAGTTTGAAACCCTTTGAGAGTGTGGTCAGGACTTGGTGGGTGAGGGTTCAGGATCAGTGGCTGCATTTGCATAGGTTGGCTTACATGAAAATGAGGATGATGATGACCGTGTGGTCACCTGAGAACCACCAGTGTGTGTAAGGGCTAGCAGCAGTTCTAAAACAGACGTAGAGGAAAGGCAGCAGAGGCAGTAGCAACAGACTGGGCATGGAATGGGACGCAAATCTGCCTCATGTGAGTCCCAAAGAAGAGACAGACGAGTGGGCACAAGTTGGGAAACAATCAGGGGCGATGTGACAGTGGGGGAGATGGAGCTGGAGCAGACTCAGGGCACCCAGCAGACACAGAGGCAGGCAAAGAAAAAGAGCAGCAGAGTGGTTGCACGCACCTCTCCAGTGTGGTCTTTTTTCACGCTGAAAGACAATGACGAGTGCGTAGCAATCTGCATCCTGTGCCACAGGCACGTTCGCAGAGGACAGGCCGGATCACATTTGGATACAACATTTCCTGCTTTCCTACATGCGCAAAAACCACAAAACAAAGTGGGAGCAGTACTTACGTTTTCTTGAAGGAGGTGCAACCACGTCATCCTCTCTTCTTCTACCTCCATTGACTCCACCTCCAACTGTCATTGCTACTATGTCTCAGGAGGTTGGTGCCAGCCAGACTTCCAGCGGCGATGAAGTATCAGCTTCTGCCTGCAGGTTTCATGGCTTTAGACGACGGTTTGTCGCCTCAAGATGGGTACTCCAGTGATCCCTTCAGCTCCCGTAGCTCCCAGTCCCTTCAGCCCTTAAGCCCAACCAACAGTAGAGTCATTGATCTCAATTCATGTCTAGCCAAACTATTGGCCTTGCAGCCATTACCGTACAGCATTGTGGACTCAGCTCCATTCCGTGACCTAGTGGCCTGTGCTGAGCGGTGGTGGAGTATACCAAGTAGGTATTACTTCTCCTGCACAGCCTTACCCAGTTTACATGCACATGTAATGGGTAACCTCTACTGGGCATTGGCATTCTAAGTGTCTAGCGAAATCCACATCACCATGGACAGCTGGACAACCAGGCCCGGAGTTGGACACTACCTGTCCTTCACTGCTTACTGGGTGGCTTTGCATAGCTCAGTGGGCGGTAGACTGTAAGAGGCATTACAGGGCTGTGGTGGGAAAGCATGCATGTGCAACCCCAGTCCTCTCCCTCATGATGATGAGGGAGACCATGCTGGGGCTGCTGGGCAGGATCAGTCCTAACCGCATTTGTACTGTCACACCCCAGGCATTGTGTCGGCGATGGAACAACAGGAACTGCTGCAGCTTGAGGAGGGAGAGGTGGGTAATGAGGAGGAAGCTGTTTTGGTGCCCACTGTGGGACAGGAGGAAGATGAGCCTAGGGAACACCTCTTCATATGTGTGTCCACATGTTGCGATGCCTATGAAGGGACCCCCACATTTGCTGCAACAAAAAATGGGATGATTACTGGCTGGCCACCACAAACAAGTGAAGTGCGGGGGCATACCCATCGAGAACAGATACATGATTATGTTGGTTCTTTTCTGGCTGCAGGTGGTGGTGGTGTTGACAACAGCAGTTATGAGGAGGATGCCTGTCCTGACAGTAATGACTTCATTAATGTTTGGGTCAACAGGCTTTAAATCTGCCCAGCAGTTGGCACAGTATGCCATCAATCTTCTTTCCTGACTGGCATCCAGTGTTCTGTCCGAAAGAAAATTCAGTGCCACTGGCGGATTGGTCACAGACGACCAATCACAACTGTCGCCGGAAAATGTTAATTGCCTCACCTTTTTGAAAATGAACAAAAGGTGGGTTACTAACAACTATCATACCCCCACTGCAGATGTCACTGATTAACTGACACAAGGAAACACTGGCCAACCAGGATGTCTCTGTGAGCCCGCACTGCTCTTGTGCAGAGTCTGTGGCTGCCTATCACCAACACCGTCAGCTAAGACTGCCTCGTTTTAATTTTTCCACTAGTTATCGCAACGTACAGGGGCATTCATCGCCAATGTCATGCTTGCCATTGTGCCAGCTAGTAATATACTTTACATTTCTGCTGCTTCCGGGAGGCCAACAAACTGCCGATAAAACCCCCAGTATTGCCACACTGATAGGTAACATTGCCTTTGCCTAATTTTTCAGCTAAGTAGTGTAAGATTGAGGGTTGGCATTCATGTCATCCATTTCATGATGCAAACTAGCAATATCGTCTACCTTTCTTCTGCTTCCAGCCCCACAGACCACAGCAACAGAAACATCTTAATCTGGCTCTCCTTCATTTAATCATAAATTTCAGATAATTGTATTACACACTTTACACACCCACAGTCTCATCCTGCTGCTGCCGCTTGTCAGTAATCCATTCTTTAAGGCATTGACGACGCACACTTCTGTAAGGCATTGACGATGCACTACACCCAGCTCTAGATGTCAGTTACCAATGCAGTCCACACTCCGTCTCAGGGCCCACCACCTCCTCCTGCTGCTGCCTCCCGTCAGTTCTCCATTCACTAAAATTATATTACACACTTCGGGGGTGGCATGGATCATGTACTACACCCTGCTCTAGTTGCCAGTTAGCAATGCGGTGCACGCTCAGTCTCAGGGCTCACCACCTTCTTCTGCTGCTGCTCCTGCTGCTGCCTGTCAGTACTCCATTCACTAAATTTGTATTACACACTTCTGTGTGGCATTGGCAATGCACTACACCCAGCTATAGATGCCAGTTATTACTGCGGTCCACCCTCCATCCTAGGGCCCACCACCTCCTCCTCCTGCTGCTGCTGCCTGTGAGTACTCCATTCACTAAAACTGAATTACACATTTCTGTGTAACAATGACGATGCACTAGACCCAGTTCTAGATGCCAGTTACCAATCCAGTCCAAGCTCTGTCCCTGGGCCCACTGCCTCCTCCTGCTGTTGCTACCGCCTGTTAATATTTTGTTCACTAAAATTGTATTACACACTTCTGGGTGGCATTGATGATGCTCTACTCCCAGCTCTAGATGCCAGTTACCACTGCGGTCCATGCTCCTTCTCAGGGCCCACCACCTCCTCCTGCTGCTGCTGCTATCTGTTAGTACTTCATTCACTAAAACTGTATTACACATTTGTATTACACATTTCCGTGTGGCATTGACGATGCACTAGACCCAGCTCCAGATGCCAGTAACCACTGCGGTCTACGCTCCGTCTCAGGGCTCATCTCCTCCTGCTGCTGCCGCCTGTTAATACTCCATTCACTAAAATTGTATTACACATCCCTGTGTGGGATTGACAATGCACTACACCCAGCTCTAGATGCCAGTTACCAATGCGGTCCAAGATCCCTCTCAGGGCTCACTGCCTTCTTCCGCTGCTGTTGCCTATCAGTACTCCATTCATTTAAATTGTTTTACAGACTTATGTGTAGCATTGATGATGCACTAGACCCATATCTAGATGTCAGTTACCAATGTGGTCCATTCTTTGTCTCAGGGCCCACCGCCTCCTCCCGCTGCTGCTGCCGTCTGTTAGTAATCTATTCACTAAAATTGTATTACACACTTCTGTGTGGCATTGATGATACACTACACCCAGGATGCCAGTTACCAATACGGTCTACACCCTGTCTTAGGGCCCACCTCCTCCTCCTGCTGCTCCTGCCTGTTTGTACTCCATTCACTTAAACTGTATTACACACTTCTGTGTGACATTAATGATGCACTAAAATCCAGCTCTAGGTTTTAAAAAAAACTGCACGATTTCAGAAGACATCAAAAAGAAGCCTAGAAAAACTCCTGCAGAGAAGTTATTCCAAGAAATTTTAAAAAAGAGTTATCTATGTGTGAAACAGATATACAGACAGAAGTTACTTTTCCAGCTTTCAAAAAATGCATAAGAAAATACCACATGCATCATTACACAATTTCATGACTACCCACTTGTGTTTCTCTACAACAGGGGTCGGCAAACTTTTTGGACTACTAGGCCATTTCAAGAGGTCAAGAAGGCACACTAGGACAGAAGAAACAAGGTGTCCATGGAAAGGTTTTTTCTAACCGTGACTGCAAGCGAGCAGCCTCAGTCTTCTGCCCATCCATGGTGTAGTCTCTGTACGTGTGCACGTGCTTGGCATTAAAATTCTCATTGAGATTGGACCGCTTGAAAGTGCTGGGCTTTGTTGCCGCGTTGGACAAAAAATAATTTTTTCGGTCCATTCATGGTTGAAGACACCATATTCGAGGTCACCCTTGCAGGGACTGGTAGCTGCGCCTTGCTTCCGCATAGTAATTGGGGTTACTGTGTGGGAACTCGATGATATCACGGGAACTCGCCATAACACGACAATTCAATCGGGCCAAATCCAACAATAAATTACTAGGGGGAGTTAGGCCGGACTGGAATACTGGCTGGGCCTATCCAGCCTAAAGGCCGCAGTTTGCCTACCTCTGCTCTACGATGTTCATCTGATTGGATATGATACGTCTTGCATTCTGGCTGCTATATCCACCCTGCCTACCCATTTGTGTTCTCCTGCAATTTTCATATGTTTGTATATGGTATGTATTGCATTTTAGATGAACTTATTGCACAAACTTAAATCTCCCTATCTTTTCACTATCCCATTGTTCCAGTTGAGTGCTCTTTGATGTTTATTGTCCTGACAACACTTCCCCTACCAACTGAACTATTGTTCAACTGATATCTCAAATTCCCATTACTCCCATCAGTTCATCCATATTCAGGGCCCAAAACACTTCTATTAAAACCCCAGGCAAGGTCATGTGCCCAAATCTCAAGTGCCAAATCATAAGTACAATGGGAATTAATCCAGGGAATTAAACCAGGAATTGGAACAGGATTGAAAACACTATTAAACTCTGCAAACTCCATCTCGTGCCTTTGGAGTGAGTCAGCATTAACTATCTACCTGGACTCCAATACTACCTCTGCTATTGCCATCCTGAACTGCTATTTCACCAAGCTATCCCTCTGTTAGGTTCATCCTATCCCACTTCTGGAACTCAATAAACCTCACTACATCCCATCCTACAACTGCTTCTCACATGGACTTCGATTTGCCACGCTTTTTAACCCCCCCTAGCGGTATTCCCAAGTGTGGCAACCCAGAGCCACACTCGGGGTAGCTATAAACAATAAAAGAAAACACTTACCTTTTCCCGCCGGCGTCCTGCCCAAAAGATCTCATCCTAGGGCGCCGTCCTCTTCCTCTGATCGTCAGCCGAGTAATGCAGTGATGTTCCCCGCGGTTTTCCGCAACGGGAAATTCAAATAATTTTGTATTGAATCCAATACAAAGAAATCTTTTTATAATATATATACATACATATATATATATATATATATATATATATATATATATATATTTATATTTATATATATATATAAAATTATATATATTTTACATGCTACTGTACAGTTATATTACAGTTTTCAATATTTTTTGCACCCTTGTTTTAACAGATTTATTTCAAGTTTTTTATTAAATTTATTAAATATTGGACATATTTCGGTGAGTTATTGGTTATTGGGCAATTGCCTCTGTTGTACTCCATGCATATTCCTCCACTCTGGTCCCCGCACTAATTAAACTATTTAACCTCTCCCTTTGAACTGGTATCCACCTCTCCACTTTCAAACATGCCAATATGTTCCCAATCCTGAAGAAACCCTCACTAGACCTTCTAGCGTTCATCCTTTCTCCCAAACATCTTGAGCATCTTGACTATAAAAGACTCACTGATCACCTGAAGAACAACTTGACCCAATCCAGTCTTGCTTTCGTGCTGCACATTCCACCGAAACAGCTCACACCAAAGTGCCCAACGACCTCCTCAGAACTAAGTCACATTACAACTTTTACCCCCTTTTACCCCTTTCTAATCCAAATCATAAACTCCATTCGTATCAGTGACACTGCTCTCTCTTGGTTTGCTTCCTATCTGTCTGACCGCTCCTTTCGTGTTTCTTTCCATGGTAACTCCTCCTCGCCCACTCTCCTCCATGTTGGTGTCCCCCAAGGGTCAGTCCTTGGACCGGTCCTCTTTTCTCTGTACACCTCCTCTCTCGGTAGTCTCATATCCTCCTTTGGGTTACATCTGTATGCTGATGACACTCAAATCTATCTGTCCACCCCTGACCTGTCTCCCTCAGTCCTGGATAAGGACTGCATCCCCACAGGCACATTGTCATGTCGCTTACCCCCAATATTCAGAACATTTCCAGGTTCGGTCACTTTCATCTACGCAACATCTCCAGAATCCGTCCCCACTTGTCCCCAGAGACCACCAAACTCCTTGTACACGCTCTTATCTCTCATCTGGACTACTGTAACCTCCTCCTTTCTGGTATTCCACTAACCTCACTTACTCTTCTGATTTGGTAAAAATAAATACCCCCTAGCCGCTCTCTTCACTCCTCCAATGAGGTACTAATGACTCACACTAAAATTCTATTGGCTAAAAGAAAAATAAAAAGTTTGCAGGTATCTCATATGCTGCCTTGCCCAGAGCACAACCTGATTCTTTTTCTTTATTGAATCCCACAAATTGTGATCCACTAAACAAAAAGTTTGGTGCTCGGTAAAAAAGTGATGTACAAAAACACACCACAAAAAACATGCTCCAAAGAGGAAGGGCCACTCAGATTCCCCAGACACAACAGGGATAGTTGATGTAATTATTCCCAGCAGTTTTTTTTTTCCAGGAGAACACTGGAACAGGGGAAATCACGCAAACACAGGGAGAACATGCAAACTCCATGCAGATAGTGCACTGGCTGAGATTTGAACCTGGGACCCAACACTGCAAAAGCCAGAGTATTATTTTTGTGGATTCGGATGTATTCTTGGGATCATTGTCATGTTGGAGGGAGACATTCCTCTTCTCATTTTTCTAGCAGATGCCTGAAGTTTTAGGGCCAGAAATTACTGTTATTTCAAACTGTTCATATTTCCCTCTACGTTGACTAAAACCCCAGTTCCAGCTGAAGAAAAGAAACCACAAAGCATGATACTGCCACCACCATGCTTCACTGTGGGGAGGGTGTTCTTTTAATGATGTCTAAAAACTGTTGACCAAAATTTTGAACCCTGGTCTTATCTGACCATCTGCACTTTTTTTTACCAAATTTAGAAAAGGCTTCTGCCTTGCAACCTTTTTACATCAATTATTAGCCTTTTTACCATTTGCTGCACTTGACACCTGATACATGTACTTTGCCTGGCCTACATGATGAACTTGATAATTTAATGGTTGCTAACCACTGTTCAGGCTTACAGCAGCTGCTTAAGGCCAAGAAAGTCTGATCTTACATAGTCACCACTCCCCTATAGAGCATGCAGTACAAACTTCCAGGTAACAGGCTGATTTATGATGTCCCTATGATTTCCAATTTAACCTTTCATATGCTACAGTGACTCTGCAGGAAAAAGCTGTAATGGACACAGACATCACAATTCTGACCATTGTCACAATGGTTGAATCAGTCCTATAGAGGGTAATTTTGGTTTTCCATAATACTCTCGGGAAGAACCCATGTGCCATAGATGTATGAGAACACGGTGATTTCCTTGCCCAGTTATTCTGACTCATCCATGAAAGGAGCAGAACATTCAGCAATCAGCAGAACCCAATCTCAGGCCTGTAAAAATCCTAATCTTTTAAGGTTTCTCTAAATGAATCCTTATTCTGCTGTCTTTACAGAAAGGACTAAAAATACACAATAAACAAATATTGCATCTTTAACCTTTAATTGTTCTATGATTTGCACATTGTCATTGCAGCAGTCATATTGTTTAACATAGTTTCTTCCACATACAATATGTAAAAATCATCTTCTTACTGACTTATTAAAAGAAATTACAAGAAATCTAACAAAACAAACAGAAAATCCAGATCTAGAGCCACTTGTGTCTTTTAGGAGTAATACCACAGTCCTCCAGGAAGGCGCTATATTTTAGATGTTTATTTGCCATAGACCAGAGCAGTGTTTTTCAAACTTTTTTGAGCCACGGCACATTTTGACATTGAAAAAATCCTGCGGCACACCACAAACCAAAAATGTTACAAAAAGACAAAGCTTAATACAGTATATATATTGCCAATAGAGTTTATTACTCACTCTGGGACAGTTTTGAAGACTTGGATCAGGGGTGTCTGTTTGATTTGCGAGCTACTTCTAAAATTACAAAATTTCATCCACATTTTCTTTCTCAACCCGAAAATTCTGTAATAAGATACTATTTTAAACCGATGTACCACTGTACATAAAAAGAAGTTCTTGCTAAGGTGTAATATGACTCACCCAACGAGAGAGAGAGCAGCTTTTATATTTTTTGTCACACTACGGGTCCTGTGCTACCACAAGCGAGGAACTATGGCAACCTGACAAGGGTGGGCGGAGCCAGAACTAAGCCAGGGGTCTGTGATCGACTCACACTCATGTAGCTACACTCACTTGGAGAATTTCCCATGATACACCTGAAGATCTCTCACGGCACACTGGTGTGCCACGGCATAGTGGTTAAAAATCACAGGACTAGGGCAACCAATCATAAATTGGTTTACTGAATATTAAAATACTTGGTGGGATCACACAAAATAGTACTTACTGAATGTTCTGTAAAATGAGGATGAAGAAAACCCCACACTATGTAAACTTCCTTGGCCTCGCTCCCCCATGTCTAAAAGTTCAGCTGTGCTAAGGTCATCACCTGACCAGAGCAGAGTACAAGTACAAATTATCTTCCCTGATTCCACCTCCCATCCCTACTGACACGTGTCTCTAATAAAGCCTAGGACGGGAAGCTAATGATGGAGAATCTCTTCTAGCTTCTAGCTCCACTATGTTTTCCCGCATTGCATTAGATTGTTGGCATTTATTCTCAAAAAATAGAATAAAACAATATCAAATAATTCCTAAAAGCTGTGGGGCTAAAATTCTGTGAGTCTAGGACCTCTAGGAAAACATCACTGTACTCCATTAGCTACCGAATATTTGCTTGTGCTCTGGAGAACTGTCAGCATCCTCCAGGTGAAAGTGTAATTTGGTTTCTTGATTTACAACTTTGGCAGGGTAGGAAGAAATGGTTTCAACTGAATAACAATAGGCCACTTCCTGCCAGGCTGGTATTATGACTGGGTATGTAGTCATATTCTGAACAGTAACATCCATTCTATGACATTTAAAACGATAGTCTTCCCTTTCAGGTGTTATTTCCTAGCCGTTCTTTGCAGCCATTTTGGGATCTGTCTCTAGCAGGAAAAAACTCCCATTTGCCCCGGTAAGATTTCTACATAAACCCGTAGGTTTCCCACTTTCCTTGGTGCAAGCTCTATTGAACGCCAGGGATTCCCTACACTTCCTCCAGGGAGATCAGGACCAAACGTTTGACATATATCCTGCAATTCTGGAGCTCCAGGTAGAGCAGGCAGAGGAATCCCTTGCTGTGGCTGAAAAAACATATAAAAGCAACCTCAACAGCTTCAACATTGGAGCCCACAATCATAGGTGGTGACTCATTACCCCCAGGTGGGGGGCACACATAAGCCATTACCTGGAGTGGTGGATCGTCATCAAGGACCACACCGGGAAGGCGAAGTTCCACTTCTAGACAACCATCCAAAAAAATAGGATTTTCCCCCACACCATAAACAGGCATATAGTTCACACATTGCAAAGGAAGATGGTTTAAGTGTTGTAAAAGACCGGTATATGATTGTCAACTGAGACTCAGTGTCAAATAGAGCAGTTGTGGGTACATTATTATCAAATCGTTTGAATGTGCATCTGCTGCCTACGTAATTTAAAGAACTCTGATCCTTGTTGGTTTCTCTGTTTTTCTTCTCAAATGTCCAACTTTACTGTGCACTTCCAGTTTGTCACTTCCAGTCACATGATCACGCATGTGCCATTGATTGTCACCTTCTGATCACTCTGTGCCATTCATTTTCCCCTTCTGATCACTCTGTGCCATTCATTGTCCAGACTCTGTTAGGGCAGGGATCAGCAGCTTGCTTGTCCTTTGAAGTTACTTTCAGTTTCACTCTGCACTGCAGCCAGCATGGAGGAGACACACAGAGGCACATAGTATCAGGTATCGGAGGATGTCTTATTTGCAGGGGGTGCTTTATTTTTATTTTTTGAGCAAAAATCGGGGGGTGGCTTATTTGATGGGGATGCCTTATCATTGGGGAAACACGGTAGTACCTAATACCCCTGAGGAAGTGAGGAAGCCCAAGAGGCAAAACGCATCGGGGTTAAAGACCTCTCTTTGTGACTTTAAAATTGCAATTCTATGTCTAGTTAGAAGAGGTAACATGTCCATAGACTATACACGTGGAAACAGATATCATTCTATTCATAATTTCCTGTATACTTATGTCTTGTGTGATTTGTACCAATATAATTTACGTTGGTACTTTGAATATAGATTACTAGTATTAGTAATTATATTATCTGATCTATGTGATTATTATTTTGTTTTTTCTTTATAAAAAAAGCTTTACAATTGGCCACACACAAAACCCCTCCTGTTACTTTCCTCTTTCTTACAAGTCCTATTATTTTGAGGGGATGGCTTTTTGATCTAGTCAGAAGGGAATACCAAACCCTATCCATTTACTTACAATCCTTATCATTGAACTGTCATACAAGCAAATGTTGGTAATGATTTTGAAGGCATCTTTCATCAGTGGAAATTCACAAACATATTCATAAAACCATAATGTATTTAAATAATAAATAAATTCTCTCCGTGGACTACCTACAGAGAGGCTGGCATGTTGCAGACATGTTGTTCAATCTTTCAGCCACAATCCTACCTTTAAATTAGGATGCTGTGAGACAGTGACTGGAAAAGTAGTAGAATATCGTTATATTTCGCCTAGGTTTCTTTCATTTACAATGTACTAGGCTACAGGAAGTGGATATCTCAACTAGGAAACGCTGGGTGAGATATCAGAAATCCAGGAAAGATGGGTTGCCTTAGCATAACTGTTTGCTGAGGACTTTGGTAAATGGTGTTGGGTCTGGATTTTTATGGAATGATGAGCAGGTTGGTAGTGGGGCTCCTCATTCCCTTCCTATCCAAAACAGGTTTCCTATATAGCTCCCAGCAAGGTGATGGAGATCTAAAGGGTATATTAGGAACTATAAAGGTCTGCACTTTGAGCATGTGTATGTGGGGAACTGGTTGAACAGACTGTCTTTCACCATTGCTGCCATTGCTGCTGAAGTCTGCTAAAATGACAAAATGGACAGTGTAAGTTTACTTTGAGTTGTGTCCTGTGGCTGGTAGTAAGCCGCCCGTATAGAAAGCGTGATCTTGTGTTTAGTTAGTGCTCAGCCGAGCAGGAATTTATTTTGTGTTTTTGCCTGTATGTAAAGCGAGTGCTCTAGTGAAACAGAGACGTATACAGGGAGCCTGCCTTCAACACCAGTTGTTCAATCACAGCCTTCAGATTCAGAAAGCCTTAGTTACAAGCTATCTCTTCATTAGAGGAGACCAGAAGTCAGTTTCAGAAAAAGGGACTTTATGCCTGTGATCAATATGAGAAATCAGGCCATGTGGAAAATCCTAACCTTCCAATACCACAAATATCTGAAATACAACAGCAAAAAGGACTAAGGAGCGTAAGATCCACTTAAACGCTTGAGACTCTCTTAGGTCAATATCTGAATATTCATCTACTAGCTTATCTGGGATATTAAATATGTATTTGCGAGGAGCACAATTTTTTTAAATGGTTAGCTGAATTGATTAGAATTGATGCTTGATGTTAACAAGTATTTATTAATGTGCTTTGGTCCAGGTGTAGAAGTCACTGCGCCCTCTTAAAAGTTGCCAGGGCTATCCCCCGCCATTTAATTAGGGAATATGCCTGACGACATTTTTGGGGCGACAGGAGGGATTCTGTCTTCTTATATTTATATTGCATTTTTGTATTATCAGAAAGGCAGAATGCGGGGTGAGAGCAGGTCTCCACTCCACATACCCTGGGTATATATATTATGCATAATGTTTACAGTCTTGTCTGTCCGCTGTCACCCGTCTTAGTCTGTAGTCTGTAACACCTGTTTTAGAGGATGTAATAAATCAGGGACTCTCTATCATATATGGTGGGAGTGTCCTAAAATAAGGAAGTTTTGGAAGGGGGTATATCAAATAGCCTATACTTTGATGGGTTGCGTATTTCCTAAAAAGCCGGCAGAGACGCTTTTGTGTTTGAAACCATTGTTCTGTACTAATGTTCAATTTAAATTGATAACATATCTGTTCACTTTAGCCAAAATGGTTTTGGCCAAAGCATGGTGGTCTAAAACCCCCAATGTGCAACAAGTTAAAAATAAAATGTCCTGGTTTTTGGTGAATGAAAAGATGAGAGTGATATTGACTGCCTCGGTTCCTAAAGTTCAAAAAATATGGTCACCATGGATTGAGCATTATATGAATAACAGCTGGGATCGG
>NC_092858.1:869316-871922 GCF_032062135.1 Pyxicephalus adspersus | reverse complement strand
GGGGGGGATTTCCCTGCCTGCTCACACAGACGCTGGAGCTGCTGCTGCTGCCCCCATCTCCAGAGAGATGCAAAGCACAATGCAGGACTTCTGCTGACCACCCCCGGAATTTGCTATTGCTGCTGGCATCTGCAGTGACATGTCAAGCACAATGGAGAAGTCCTGCATTGTGCTTTGCATCTCTCTGGAGATGCGGGCAGCAATAGCAAATTCCGGGGGTGGTCAGCAGAAGTCCTGCATTGTGCTTTGCATCTCTCTGGAGATGCGGGCAGCAGCGTGGTCGGGACCCGGGTGCTATTTAAAAGCAGATTACTCAGTAATATGCTTTTAAATTTCCCGCCTGGCCACACCCCCCGACGGACCGGCGCTCGGGCATCACACCAGGACCATTGGATCGCCGCTGGAGTGTGGGGCAAAGGTAAGGGGGGCTCTTAAAGTAACCCCGAGTGGGACTAGGGATTACCGCTTTTTGCAAGTAAAAAGCCACCCCGAGTCACATTCGGGATTACCGCTAGGGGGGGTGATTACCGCTTAAGGGAGTAATGAAAATTGAAACAACAGGGAATGAACAGTGGTTAAAAAGATGAAGCATGGAAGGCTATTTCCTCTCACCCTATATAACACTGAGGGATATTTTATAAAATACACAAATTTAAATAAGACTTGGATAAGGACTGACAGGTCACAGGGTTTTTTTTTCTTTTTTTATTGGAATCACTAAACAGAAGTAGGGTTTGTATAATTATGTTATAAGGGAGGGAAATGTATTAATACTCTTTTTTCCTCTTATTAATAAATTATTCACATGTTTGTTTTGAGTATTCCAATAGGTAAAGGGTTATAGTAGATAATTTTGTCACTGAAGAATATATGAGGGGGTGGGGAGCAAGAAGCAGTCTATAATACAAAAATAAACCAATTAGGAGTATACTGTGTATTGAGATAATAATTTTAATAAAAGTCAGAGACCAGAATTGAGAAATACCAAAGGTTGGGTTAGACATATATAATCAAATTTGAAGATTGTGTTGTATAAAGATTATATTGTTACATTATGATTTGTTGGAAAACCTCCACAATTTGGGAGGACATGCAAGTTCTTCTTGGGGTAACTATGGCCCCCGCCGCACTAAACACCCGCTCTGATGCCGCACTACTGGCCGGGCAGGACAGCTTTTCCAGGGCAAACTCGGCCAGTTGCGGCCACAAATTCAGTTTGGCTGCCCAGTAGTCCAGCAGATCTTCAATGACTGCTGGCAGGGTGCACTCCAAGTATGCCACCACCTGCTGGTTCAGGTTCTGTTCTATGTCTAGCTGCTGGTCAGTAGTTTCTTCACTACTGAAAGCAGAAAGCTGCTCATCAGCGACTCTAGACTCAGGCTGCTGCTGATGGAGCTGGTTCTGCTCCTGCCACCCCACCCCTCCACAGCAGCCATGGCAGTGGAACGTGAGTGCAGAGTGCCCCCCCGGTAAGACCTGCGAGAGGATGGGCGATGGTGCAGATAGGCAGCTGCCAACTGACTACATAGGATGTCTCTGTAGTAGTTCAGTTTGTCCTCCCTCTCAGCGGGTGTAAAAAAGGCCCCCATTTTGGACCGGTAGTGAGGGTCCAACAGGGTGGAGAGCCAGAAGTCATCCCTCTGCCGAATGGTGACAATTCGGCTGTCACTGCGCAAGCGAGCATGCAGCGGGCCATTTCTGCAAGTGACTCGAAGGGACTCCCTGCTTCAATCTCCACTGCATACTGCCACGGTGTGCCTGGGTCCTCTGCCTCATCTTCCTCATCTCCCTCCCTGTCACCTGAGTAGAAAAAACACCCATTTCACCATACATTGCCTTTGTTCCAATGCCCTCCTCCTCTTTCAATTTAGCCCCCACAGGGCTCTTGTGGCCATGAGATCTAGGCACCACGTCTCCAGTCCCCTGACCAGCCAGATTTACCAGCATCTGTTCCAGGACATAAAGCAGTGGAATGACGTTGTTCATCCCGTAGTCCTGGCCACTGACAAATAAGTTGGCTCCACAAAGGGCCTGACCAAATGGCAGGTGTCACGCATGAGCTGCCATTGGCTGACATCAAAGTTACACATGGGAGTACCTATCCTATCCCCTTGGATCATCAAGAATTCGTTGATGGCCGTTCTCTGTTCGTATAGTCGGTCCAACATATGGAGGCTGGAATTCCAACTAGTGGAAACGTCGCATATCAGTCTATGTTGAGGGATGACAGGTCAAGGAGGGTGTGCATTGTGGTGTACGAGTGGTTGAAGTGCATACAAAGTTTCCTGGCTATTTTTATGATATCTTGCAGATGGGTGGAAGACTTCAGGCTGGGGGTGTCTGATTTCACTTGGGATGAAGTGGATGACCGAGTTACCCAATCAAGAATCGCTGGGTCCTGGGAGCTCAGGCCTCTCGCTGCGACTCCTGCCGACCCCTTACTCTGCTGCGACCTCTGCCTGCGTCAGAAACATTTAGGCCTCTGCCCCTCCTCTGCGCATGGCCTACCACTTCTCTGTCTGACATAGTTTTACTTGAACTAAATAAATTAAAAGCGAATTAAAACACCTAAAAGCGACGAATATATTTTTATTTTTGTACAGAAA
>NC_092858.1:833063-865246 GCF_032062135.1 Pyxicephalus adspersus | reverse complement strand
GCAGGGCAATAAATATCAATGTGCACTCAGCTGGAACTAAGGGATAGTGAACAGATAAATCTATGAGGAGATAAAAGTTGGTGCAATAAATTCATTTTCTGGATATATAAATTGCTTGAATGACAGAGCTGTATAATGGCTTTTTGGATCCCCAAATAATCTTTCCCTGCACTTAAATAAAAATGGCACTGCACACGTCTCTCCCTGCACTCAGAATGCTGTAAAATGGCTTAATTCAAGATGGCTGAGGCTATTTAGAGGGCTGTGACATCACAGGGCTGGCGTGCTGCTGATTGGCTGCATGCATGGCATTATGGGTCATCCCGCCTTCCCAGAGTGTGTAGCCGCCATTTTTGGAAAAATTGTGATTCGCAAGGAAATTTGGATTTGTTGCGCATCAAATTTTTCGATCGAATTCTACTTCGTCAGCTTCGATTCGCTCATCTCTAATTGTATCCTTTCTATATTCATTTTAAAAATTGCACTTATTTCATCTCTATTACATATTATACAGTACACTGAAAGGATCTGCAGGTTTCTTGGCTCTATTCCTCTGTGATGTCTCACCATCCCAGTGCCCCTCAGTGCATCAGAACAGGCGCGCCCGGGAAGAATCAATGACGCACACACTTGTATGGTATCAAGCAATCTCCAACTTTATTGTAACAAACATCTAGTTTTTATAACATAACAAAATATCACTTTGTATGCTCATTTACCACAGTAGAGAGATAATAGTATCTTTGTTCTAATACAAAACCGCTTTGCTACATTGTTTCAGACACGTACAAGACATCTTGTTATTCTTTAATTGTCAGCAATATCTGAATTTAGCAGATGTCAGCAAGGACACTTCTTTGGCAGAACAATAACAAGGAATACATCTATCTTATAACTAAAACTAGAATGGAAAACAAAATGGAATGTCTCAGGTAACAAAATGGAGTGTCTCAGACCCTTTCAATCCCCTCTTAAGTCATGAATATGACTTTACCTCTTATGATTCCTCCGTAGGTACTCAATATACTCATGTCCAACGTCCCTTGGTCTAGGACAGAACGCCTGCAATGCTTGCAATAAGGAGGGAATGCACTGAATACAGCAACATAGTAAGATTAGACAGACGATTATAATAATTCCATTCATAAAGAGCGTTTTCAACCAGCTAATATCAGGCAACCAACTCAGAAACCAATCCCACCATGTGGATGATCCCACATCTTGTTTAATACCATGTACAATTTCTTGCAATGCCTGTATTTCTTCCTTTATGGACTTTGAATGATCTGATAGGTTGAAACAACACATACCCTTAAAACTCTGGCATCCTAGATTATGTTTAAGCAAAAGATAATCCACAGCAAATCTATTCTCTGACACTGCTCCCCTCAAACCTTACAAATCTAACAGTATATCAGCTAGAGCAGTGGAGGTATGATTCAGAGATTTAGCTAAATCACATGCAATAGAATTTATAGTGCAAGCATTATATATAGCCAAACCTGGGACTCCTACAATAGATGTCCCTAGGCCAATGTACTCAGAAGCACTTAATAGAGGCAACCCAGAGGTACAAGACCAAAACTAAAACAGTTATAGGCTGCTGTGACATTAACAGTGCTTACCATAATCTTATCCTTTGGCTTCCGGATATGACATTCCCCACAATAGTAGTATATGGGGGAGGGTAATGTGAATTCGGGATACTGTTGTCTGTTATACCACAACTGTGCTATTATGCTCTGAGGAGTGGCTACTGCTATTAAACATGTGTGTGTAACATGCCTTGGGTTAAGAGGGTTCTGGAAACACTAGAACTAACATTTAGAGCTCTCATTAGTTTCACAATACTATTGTCCTCCAAATGGACTGATACTTCAGCCTCAATTGTCCATCTTAGAATGGAAAACAAAATGGAGTGTCTCAGGTAACAAAATGGAGTGTCTCAGACCCTTTCATACACCAACAGAGATTCCATTTCATCCGATCAGACATTTGTCTTCTACTTTCACCCATTTCTTTCTATGGTGACCTTATACCTATTACCTTGTGATTTCTACTAATACCAATCTATATGTTTACATTAATTCTTGTGTTAGATATGTACTTGTGCCAGCTGTGTACTTTCCCTTCTGAATAGACATTTATATTTACTCATGGTCACGTAACTCTGACTTATATTCATTTTGCTGTTTATATATCATAATCAGTTATACACAGCCTAAACCACCGCTTAATATGAAGCTTTATATTTTTTAATTATTGGGTTCCATGCTAAATAAAGTTAATCATTTTATAAATATTGTAGTTATTAGAAATTATTTTCATTTATTTAATATTTTATATTTTTATACTATTATTGGTAATTTTCAACTTTCTTATCATTAATCATTCTGTGCATCCTATCAATGACCTTGGAGTGTCTGGAACCACGTCTGCAGTCCAATGATTGGTGGGTGGGGTGATTACACCCCTCTTACCGATTGGCTACAGACCGAGCAGCCAGTCCTATATATGAGGTAGGGGAAGAACAAATCCTCACAATTGTCTCAGCAAGAGAATCACCATGNATGTTCAGGTGAGTATGAGCACCAATGGAAGCTGCTGGGGCTGGCCAATAAGATTTATGGGTTCAGACAAGTGGCAGGTATAGGGCTTCTGTGCTCCTTAGTGGATATAATGATTCTGTTCAGATGTGACATTTTTCACAATTTGTGTGTTATTCCATTATGTCAGATCATTCTATTTTGAGCTGAACTTCAGAAAAGGTGTAACACTTATCCTTACCCTGGGTCCCCCTCTTTGTTTTTTAAACTGTTTAAATCTTTGTGGTGTCTTGGGCTTGGTCACTGCTTTCCTCTCTGTGGTATGTTGGGGGTAGCCATCATCTCTCCTCTTCCTTGTACATTGTATGGGGTATTAAACTTCTTGTCTTTCTCTCCCACAGGGGGCAGTCATAAACAACCTCAACCTGCAACCTGGCCATTTCATAGAAGTGAAGGGCCGTATTGTGGACAACTGTGAAAGGTAAGAGAAGATGTGATCCTAACCTGAATTCTTTCCAATGATCTATATACATACACGTGCTATATACATACACAGACTTTTGGGCACTTTTAAAATTGGTATGGGGGCATATTTCGGGACTGTGTTTGTTTATAAACAATCCATTATGGTTTTGCTCACTAAAATAGCTGATAACCTTTTCATATAATTTGTTCCTAATAAAGACACAGAAGTATCTCTGCACCCCATAGGAGATTCCACCAATAAAGAACTCCAGTATTCCACATCACAGGCTGACTGAGTAGAATCACTGATGTTTTGTCTTTCTAGTTTTACCATTAACTTGGGAGAAGATCCTCAAAACTTGCTGCTACACTTTAGTCCTCGGTTTAACTATGCTGGATTTATCCGCAAGATAATCTGCAATTCACGGGAAAACGGCGTGTGGGGAACAGAGCAGGTCTCGGATGACTTCCCCTTCCAGCAGGGATCAGTTACCACGGTATGTCCCATACAACATTTGTCATGGTCATCCTAGCACAATGGTATCACTTTTTCAATTGGATAAATAATCCAAATATCGGAAAGATTCAGTAGGTAGACAGTGATGTCTCCAGGCGATGCACCTTGTACAAGCTTTGTTATGGTGAATAAACCTTCAACTGATTGCATGAATGATGAAAACCTCCCACAGAGACAAATAGGTCCTCCTAGCACTGTCATTGTACACAATGCCGGGATGAGGTTTGCCTTTAAATTTGCCATTTCTACATTACAGCTTTTTCCTGCTGGCAGTGTCATTGTAGCATATGAAAGGTTAAACTGGAAATCATAGGGACATCACAAATCAGCCCGTTACCTGGAAGTTTGTACCGCATGCTCTCCAGGGGAGTGGTGACTATGTAAGATCAGACCCCATGTTTGCATGATTTCCCCTGAATCTGCTGGTTTCCTCCCACATTCCAAAAAAATCCCCCCCCAAAAAAACAACAAAACAAAAATATGCAGTAAGATAAATTTTCTTCCCCCAAAAATTGACTTTAGACTGTGTTAGAAACAGACATATGACTATGGTAGGGACATTAGATTGTGGGCCACTTCGAGGGACAGCTAGTAAAATGACTACAGAAATCTGTGCAGGATGTTCTTCTGTCACACTTCATGGCAGGAAAAGAGGTATTTGTTTAAGAGATGTCCCCAGTCATTTCCAAGTACACCGAGTACCATCACACTATGGAGACAGACTAGTTAAGCCCAGTACACATGGATGACCAAGTGCTGCCAGAAAAAAAAAGGAAAATATAAAAAAAGTAGAGAAAATAAAAAGCACACCAACAAAATTACCAACCATAACAATGCACACCCCCACAAAAAAAAAATCAAAAAGATCAAACATAAGGGGTGTTAAGGTGATTTCCTATTGATCCCAGATCAATATTTCCCTCTTTTCTGATCGATCTGTTTACAGCGCTGGAAGAATGTAACACACGCAACCTAATGTTTGGTTAGATCATTCTCAAAACTTTCTTATTTGCACACAGTTTATATAACAGTTCAAAGACATGATCACATGACTACAGACAATTAGCAGACATGACGGATGTTCTTGTGGTTCTCCTAGGACAAGTTATTTTTGTCAAAGTAACAGATATATGGCCGTAGGGAGGATAGAAGAGTTTGAAGGCAATAAGGGGGGAGAAGACACTAGTTTACTGATAAGAAAAGTACAACTAGTTTTAACATAATTCAATCATCTACAAAGCATAACAAAAGTACGAAAGGATAAGGATGAGGATGCCTTTCTTAGCGTTAGTATAATGAGTCAATAATCCGGATAGAGCAAGGGAAGTGTTATTAAGTCCCTTTGTTACTATACAAGCCAGGTGTGTGGGGTCAGTGTATGTAGCTACTGAGAGTCCTGGGACACCTACGACTGAAGCAGCTAAGGCCACAACTTCCGGTATGAATATTAAATGGAGGTCAGCTGAACATGTGTCACTTAGGGCTAGGGAGGAACGTTTTATAGACAAGGGTGATAGTTGTTTCTTCTGACCCATGGCTAGGGCCATTCTTGAGAAAGTACAGGGCCCTCCGGAGATGTTAGCAGTCAGAAATAATTATAAGTCATGTTTCCACAGGACCACAACCAGCCTGTGGGTAATTTAACATGTTGATATTGGCTAGGGGACAGTTGAGAGGAATTACAGAGCATAGGAATATGGACACCTCTGCAATCCTTTTCAATTCGGTTACATAAGCGAAAAGAATGAGATGTAGAATTTTAAAGTTTGTGACTTTCTGTAATGGTAATGTCCTACAGTGGGGTATTTCAGAGGGGTTACAAGTCATACGGTAATATACATCTCCCTGGGTAATATTTATAGTATGTGTAAATATCATAAACTTTTCCGGGGAATCATAGGTTCTACAGTTTTTGCAAAAGTTATACGGGTCATGAGATAAACGTATATCACTTTCAGTAACATCAGTGTCATTGTAGATATTGCTAAAGACTCTAAGCAGTATGCTGACTGGAGTGGAGACAGCAATCAAACAAGATGTTAACATATCCTGAGTACTATGCATATCAGATAAGCAAAGACCACAACTATTATATATTTCTTTGGCAAGACGTTCCCATATGTTACACAGAAGTCAGTCCAATCACTATACTCAAGTCATTGCCGGTGCATAGACAGGGTAGAGTCATTCTTTAGGCTATGGCTTGATTGGAGGCAAATGAAGGGTAAATCTTGACGGTGATAGTGGCAAGTTCTTGTGACCCAAACAAGACAGAATATAACCATCAAGGCTCTAAACCTGCAGACAAGCATCTGGGCTGGTACTTGAGGGTGGATCAAGAAGCATCATCCTGGCGCTGGATCGGCGGTGCCTTTTACACTCTTTTAGCGTGTATCCAGGTGGGTCCTCCACTGGTCAGCACGGCTGTTCTAGTGATGGCTTGTACGGTGACCGGGGGTCCAAAGGACGGATCCAAGGATTTGTGCTTGTGCAGAGCTTTAACCAACACTACATCTCCGGGCTTGAATGGGTGCGTTGGTTGATCTGTAGGGAAAAGAAAGTTGCTGTTTAGTTTTTCAATTAATTTAGCTACATTTTGATCCTGAATTTGTTGTAAGTCGCCCGGTAGTAAGATAGTAGGGGTTCTTTGGCACAAGGGGTGGGGAATGGACGTCCCATTAAAATTCCAAAGGGTGATAGCTTAATAACCGGGTTGGGTGTCATTCTTATTTCTGCTAGCACTGCTGGTAGGTATTGGTCCCACTTATGGAATGTCCCTCCAGTTGCTTTCCTAAGTTTGCCTTTCAATGTCCTATTCATCCTTTCTACTACTCCAGCACTCTGGGGGTGATATGGGATGTGGAACTTTCATTCTATGTTCATCATTTTTGGTCAATTTGTAACTCTTGTAATGGACCCTGTGGAGGTAACAAATGTTCATGTTGTCCTGCTTTCTTTCCTTGCACGTTATTTCTGGCACATGTTAGATAACGGGAAAGTATGACTTGTGTGTGTTCCTTTAAATTCTGGGTACAAATTCGCTTGTTTATTTCTTGTGTTGTGGTCTTAATGCTTTTGTGTCCTATACTGTGAATTTGAAAAACAATGAGGGGTACTGCTATTTGGGGAAGCCCTACTATCCCTCCTTTTGACCAGATTCCAAAGGAATCTAAGGTCAATCCTTCCTTTTCCCAGAATTCAATGTTTTGAGAAGTGGCAAAGGACTGTAATTGTGTTAGAAGTGTGTTGGTTTCAGTGGAAGCTGGGATGGCGAGAAGAAGTGTATCAGGGGCTAGTGATGAGTGTGGTAGACTGAGCAGCGGCTTTGGCATGAAAAATTTGCTAGTCTGATGCCCCTGGCATTGAAGGAATTGGGAGAAGTGTGTGCTGGACATTTGACATTGGCTATTTGGGGAGGTGAATAGCTTGTAAAAGTTTTGAAATCAATGCGGAGTGCTGAATGGGTTTTCCATCAGGTGTGGCAAAATCTCTTTGCTGCCAAATGGCTCCAAAATCATAGCAGGAGTCAGTGAATATGTTTACAGCTTTTCCTTCCATAATTTCACAGGCTTTGGTGAGTGCTATCAATTCTGCGGCTTGGGAAGAGTTAGCAGAGAGTGGGGCGGCTTCAAGGACTGTGTCAGGGAGCTGTACCACGGCATATCCCGCTAAATAAGTTTTGTCAGAGGGTCGGGAACAGTATCCATCTACAAAAACATTTTCTGCTAGAGGAATGGGTGTTGTGGATAAGTCTGAGCGTGGTGTTGATGTGTTATGTATTTCAGGGATACATGAGTGTGACTCTGGCACTTCATCCTCCGGCCTTTTAAGACCTAAGAGGGCATTGAGCACAGTGACAGGACCGCTGGTAGCAGGAACATATTTACACCTAATCCTGCAGTGGATGTTGGGATAACTTCATAACCAGACAACCTTTGTGCTGTTATATGTTGAGTGGTTAAATTCTTAAGCAAATGTAGTACAGCATGGGATGTGTAAAGTATCGTCTCGTGACCCAAAGTTAGAAGTGAGACTTATTTCTTTTCTGAAAAACATTTTTTTGCAGATGTAATCCTATCAATCCTTGTTGCAGCCTGTTCAAACATCTTACCAATCCAGTTACTCACTCCTTGATATCTACACGTTTCACAGACAAATTCTGCTTTCTCAGGACCAAAACAGGAATATCTACAATTACAACAAAGCATATTTGTAAAAATCAATTCATAATTCGCCAATATCAGCCATAGTCATGATTTAATATATTCTTTACATACTGGATGAATTTGGATGTAAATGTACCTGATGTTTGACACACATGAGCTCTCACCTGTGATAGGAGGTAACGGACAGAAGCAGCAATGTATGATGTCTTTCCAACTATTTCTAGGTCTAAAAATAAATTATCAATTTATATTTGTTATCTCTATTGTATTTACTGATTTCTTTTTAGTATTTACTGATGGTGCTCAGTGTGTGTGATTCCTGTGATCAATGGTGCTGTAAATAAGAGCCTTTTTCAAAAGGCAAAAGCATATGAATGGTGATTCAATATCTAAGTCATTAAAACTATGTGAGGAAAATAAATGAATAAATACAATGAAAAGGTACAATAAATCAGTGAAAGTGCTTTAAATAAATCCTGTATGTCTTAAATCAATGAAAATCAATGCTCATATTATTTAAAAGTTCAATCATATAAAAAATATATAAAAAAAATTATCTCTAAAGTGCCAAGTGCTCAGTAATTCACTGTGAAACTTAAAACCATATATTTACCCTTTTTAACAATAACAAATTAGGTTCATAATGGAAAACATCAATTTTGTTTAATTAAGGCTGCATATATTCACCATAGACGACCTCCCCTTCCCATTAGCCTAACCATAAAACATGTGAATATCAGTAAATTGTACTCTAATAAAAGACAAAAAATGGAAGAGAAAGATAGAGTCCTTATTGTTCTAAAATCACTTACTTCTCTTCATATTCCATTCCCACAAAGGTTGCCCCACATGCTGTTCTAAGTTTTGTCTGCACAGTCCTCTGCAGCGTCTATCTACTAGGATACCAATTTATGCAGGGACCGTGCTTCTATTCCCCTTTCACCGGAAGTGATGCACCGCTTTGTACATCCCTTCTAGTTTCTGGGTTAATACATCGAGATACATCCAAGGCATAAAATAGCATTTCCGGGGACATTGTTTTGTGTCCCCATTAGGGTAACTATCACCACCGGGAGTAGCACAGTGCTCCCATAGTGACATATTTGTACATTTTTTATCTTATATATTCTCCTATTCAGTTAACTAATGGCATTTACCTGCATTCCCACTTTACATGTAATAAGTCTTCACTGCTTAGTTGTTTGAGGTAGGTTAATGTGTATATACCATTTCAGAAAAGGGGAATGTGGATCCAAAGAACTGGGCCCCTGAGGCTATTGAGGCCTTTTATTCTTTAAAGGAAGCTTTTCTTTCTGGCCCAGCTCCGGTTAGGCCAGACGTCACAAATGTAACAAAGGCCCTCTGTTTGTTGAGATGATTGGGTTGCATACGGTGTCTGACCTAATTATCTCCCAGACAGAGGAGAGACATTGTGTGTTCAGTACGGGAGACTTTATAAACAACGTGGTTTTTGTTGTGAGCTCCTCTAAGGGACAGCTACTGACATAACTATGGACTTTGTACAGCGCTGTGTAATATGATGGCGCTATATAAATACTGTGTAATAATAATAATAATAATAATACTGTCTGGAGATGAGTGGGTTTCATCCGGTGTCTGACCTAATTATCTCCCAGACAGAGGGTGTGTCTATCGCCTAGTTCTCCATCAGGTCCAGAGGAGAGGTCCCCTTGCATGGGGACTTGTATATAATACCAAGTGTGGCATCAATTAAGTGTTCTTCTTTCTTTTTCACCCTCAACTCGCAGCCATTTCTCGTGTTGTAGGTAACCGCTATATTACTGCTAGCTCTTGTAAGAGCTGCCCAACTATGGGGAATCACAATTCAGCTTGGGAAGTCGCTGGAGTAACTCTACAGGACCACCTGGACTAGGGGAGAAGGATGTCGCCAGCGGTTGATACTGTTACATTTGGTGGCAGCGGTAGGATGGTCCTTCTACCCCGGGAGGCGTGCAGGTTGGACAGACAGCTGATATTAGCAGCTAAAAAGGACAACCCTCAAGGATCTACTGGAAAGCCGTGGAGGGAGAGCCAGCAGCCGACCTAAGAGGGAGCTGATTGCGGAGTTACAGCAGATGGATCAGAATTCTGCCATGGCTGAACCCCCTATCCCGTCCGTAGATGAAACGGCTCGCATAGTGAGGGAGCAGTTGGCGATCTATGGGCCAAACCCCTCTGAGGAACGGATTGCACAGATTTTTGCCCAGATAGCAGCGGAAGCTCAAGAACAGAGGGAATACGAGCTGCAACAATTTATTGCCCAGTGACTTCCAGAGCCAACCCCGATAAACCTGACTCTGGCCAGCACAGAAAGACGAAAGGTACAGTTCGCTGCATTTAAACAGTTCTTGGAGACTGAGGGGGAGATCGACAGCTATTTGGAGCTATTGGAGCCATCCCGGAGGACGAGGTAACACAATACCACCTTGTCAAAGACACTTTACTTAAATGGTATTCCCTAACCCCCGAGGAATACCGGCAGAAGTTCCAAGACCCCAAAAAACGGGGAGGTGACACCCACATGGAATGGCTAACAGGTTGTACTGCACCGCTACCCATTGGAATGATGGATGTCAGGCTGTATTTGCCGAGGAGGTTTTACAATTTTTTCTCTTGGAGCATTTCTTCATCAATCTACAGCAGGACTTAAGCAACTGGGTAAAAAAACGTCGCCCTCACACCCTCACCGAGGTGGCCCGCCTGGCCGATGAGTATACTGATTCCCAACAACTGGACCTAGCGTTACCCTGACCTAATCTTCGAATGGATAACCGGGTCCCCAGTGTATCCAGACCCTCTCCACGACTAGAGTTTAGGGCCCTGTTCCGCCCGGGCCCCCTCATGTTGCTGGTCCTTCCAGGAATCGGTCAGAGTATTCCAAGGTGAAATGTCACCGATGCCACGAACGGGGACTTCTAGTGGCCAATTACCCTTTTGCCCCCCACGACCTTCCTGGAACAACTCACCCACTGGGTCAACCCCTGCTGCATCCCATAACCCGGCTGTCCACTGCATGGACACGGACACTCACCCTGAGGAATATCTGGGGGTATTGTACAAGGTCAATCCTATCCAGGCTGATTTTGGGGATAATAGACAGCAGCACCGACAAGAGGTCAACCTCGATGGACAGGTCGCCCAAGGATTACGGGACACTGGGGCTACCATTACACTGGTACAGGAGCATCTGGTTCCAGCCCATAAGTGTATGGGCCAATCCGTAGCTGTTCGAGTGGCTGGGGGAGCCGTCTTTTGCCTGCCTACCGCCCGCGTCCACCTAGAGTGGGGAGCTGGATCTGGTGTAGTAAAATTCGGCATAATGGATAACTTACCAGCAGAAGTCCTGCTGAGCAACAATTTGGACCCTCTCACTTCTGCCTACATCCCCACCTCTACCGCAGCTGCACACCCCGTGATGACCGGGCCCAAGCGAGAACTGAACGAACCAGTTCCCAAGCTGAGAAATGCCCAGGTAAGGCCTTCCCTGACTGTGACTAATCCCCAGGCCGTGAGAGCTTGGAACACAACTGAGGAATTTGGGAAGGAGACTAGGGCGGATCAATCCCTTCAGAAATATAGAGAAAGGGCAGGAATCGGGGCTGGGGGGGTTGGACAACAAAGTTTTTGTGTGGGACGCTAATTAGTTATACCGGGTCACTGATCAGGCAGGAATGAACCCCTACCAAAAGCGCCAGTTAGTAATCTCCAGCAAGTATCGAAGGGAAATCCTTAGAATTAGGCACGACATTCCCTTGGCTAGACACTTAGAAGTAACCCGTACAATACACTCAGTAACCCACACCTTCTTTTGACCTGGGGTGCATGCAGATGTACGGAATTACTGCCAAACCTGTGATGTGTGCCAAACGAGGGGATCACCCCAGGGCTCACTTGGTACCCCTGCCCATTATTGAAGAACCCTTCAGCAGGGTAGCCATTGACTTTGTGGGACCCCTCGCCAACCCTAGTCCAGAAATACATACTAACCATGAAGGACTATGCTACCCGCTATCCCGAGGTAGTTGCTCTGTCAATCATACAGGCAGACACTGTAGCTACCGTCCTGGTACAGATTTTCTTCCAAGTCGGGTTTCCCAAGAAAATCATCTCGGACAAAGGCGCACAATTTACTGCAGAACTGACACAGCAGCTGTGGAAGGTCTGTTGTATTAAATTGCTACTTAGTTCACCATACCATCCCCAGACTAACGGTCTCTGGGAGCAATGGAACCTTTTTGCCTATAGGGAGGTACCACAGGAATCCACTGAGTTTTCCCCCTTCGAGCTTCTATATGGGAGAAAGGTACGAAGACCACTTGATCTCATCAGGGAGCATTGGGAGGGGGGAACGGAGAATGAAGGTACCCCAATCATACGTCGTCCTGGAGCTTTGGGACCACTGGCCCGCTGGCCCGGGCTTTGGGGCAGCTGGCCCGGGCTGTCAAAGACAATCTCCAGGCAGCCCAGGGGCGACAGAGAGTATGGTACGACAGGGGTGCCTGACAACGTAATTTCTTTATAGGACAAAAGGTCTTAGTATTGAAGCCTGGAAAGCAGGATAAACTGCAGGCTTCCTGGCAGGGACCCTAAGAGATGATAGAGAAGCTCTGCGATACCACTTATGTCATCGACAGTTGTAAGGAAGAGAGGTTAAAAAGAGCCTTTCATATTAATATGTTGAAAAAATACTTAGAGAGACCGGAGAATGTGTCCGCTGTATGTAGCCCTGCCATGGGGGACCCTGACAACCTACCCCTACCAGACATCTCAGAGAAGGAGTCGCCCGCCAAACTCCTTAGCCAGGTTCAATTAGGGGACAAACTCACTCCCACTGAGAGGGAACAGTTGCACACCCTTTTACAGGCTAAGAGCCTTACTTTTTCCCAAGAGCCTGGGTACACCACTCTCGTGACTCACAGAGTAGAAACCCTTGGACAAGCCCCACTCTGACAGGCCCCTTTCCGCATCCTGGAAGCAATCCGAGAGGGGATGCGGAAGGAAATTCAGGAGATTCTGAGGTTAGGGGTAATCCAACCTTCAGACCGCCCCTGGGCATCCCCGGTCGTCTTAGTGCCCAAGAAAGATGGTACCACCAGATTCTGTGTGGACTACCACAAGGTAAATGACAGGACGGTGACTGATGCCTACCCTATGCCCCGAGTAGAGGAGCTTTTGGATCGTATAGCCAGGGGACACGATCTAACCACCACTGATCTCTGTAAGGGTTACTGGCAGATCCCCAAGTCAGCCTTTGTTACCCCATTTGGCTTGTACCAGTTTAGGGTCATGCCGTTCGGGATGAAAAATGCCCCAGCCACGCTCCAGTGCTTGGTGGAGCTTCCAGGATTTGGCTTGTGCATACCTGGATGACATAGGGATCTATAGTGAGTCCTAGGAGTAACATTTAGCTTACATAGGAATGGTGCTGGATCCGATTTGGGCCGCTGGTCTGACTCTGAAACCAGACAAATACCATTTTGGGATGGCGGAGGTCCAGTACCTGGGACACCGGGTGGGGTGTGGGAAACAGCAGCCTGAGCACGTTAAGATTGAGGCTGTCGCTAACTGGCCCACACCTCGCACCAAGACCCAAGTACTTGCCTTCTACCAACACTTTGTGCAAGACTATAGCATTATCGCCAAACCCCTGACTGATCTGACCAAGAAAAATTTATCCCGACAGGTCCGGTGGTCTCCTGACTGTGAAACTGCATTCCAAGCCCTTAGGATGGCATTAGTTCATGCTCCCCTCTCTGCTTTATTGTTCATGCAGACTCTTCAATGTTCAGACTGGGGGCAGTTTTGGGCCAGGTGGAAGAAGATGGAGGAGAGCACCCTGTCGCCTACATTAGTAGAAAGCTTCTTCCCCGAGAGGACAGCTATGCGGTGGTGGTAAAGGAGTGCTTAGCCCTGGTGTGGGCCCTAAAGAAATTGACTCCATATTTATACGGACAAGAGTTCACTCTTGTTACAGACCATAATCCGCTTGTGTGGCTAAACCGTGTTGCAGGGGACAATGGCTGGCTACTAAGATGGAGTCTGGCACTCCAATCCTACAACTTTACCATCCAGTACTGGAAAACAGAATGGCAATGCAGATGGATTATCCCGGTAGACTGATCTCCACCCCGAATAACTGAGACAGGATGTTACGGTGTGGGAGCTATTCTCTACCAGACCCCCACCGAAGCCCAATGCCCCATGCCTTCTTCTAAAAGAAATTCTCCCCAGCGGAAATGAATTATTCCATTGAAGACAGGGAGCTCTTAGCCATCCAGCTAGCTGGAGGAATCGTGATACTTCTTGGAGGGTTACTGATTACAAAAACCTCCAGTACCTGCAATCAGCTTGCTGCCTTAACTCTCGGCAAGCTCGTTGGTCTCTATTCTTTTCGCGGTTTGATTTTATCATTACATCAAACCTGGTCTGCAAACTCCAGATCTGATGCTCTTTCATGTTCCTTTGACCCATAGGACTCCGAGACTGCTGTGGAGCAAGAATTTATCATCCCTTCTGCTCGCATCCTAGCCTTGACCCCTATCCAGGAATCCGCTATTCCTCCAGGTAAAACCTTGGACCCACCTCAACTTTGCACCAGGATGTTACGATGAGCACATGACATCCAGTACTGGCCTGGAAAACAGAATGGCAACGTAGATGGATTATCCTGGCAGACTGATCTCCACCCCGAATAACCGAGACTGGACAGCCCCGGGGTGCCCTTAAAAAGGGTCAAACCGGGTCTGCCAATGTGTTCCACTAAGAGGGAGCCATGTAACAAAGGCCCTATGTTTGTCTGTTGAGATAAATGGGTTACATACGATGTCTAACCCAATTATCTCCCAGACAGAGGAGAGACATTGTGTGTTCGGTACAGGAGACTTTAATGTGGTAATGTGTAATGTGGTTTTACTATCCGGAGATGAGTGGGTTACATCTGGTGTCTGACCTAATTATCTCCCAGACAGAGGGGAGACATTGGGTGGGAGTGTCCCGGATTGTGGGGTTATTTCCATTGGTCGGTGTGTCTATCCCCTTGTTCTCCATCAAGTCCAGAGGGGAGGTCCCCTTGCATGGGGACTTGTATATAAAACCCAAGTGTGGCATTAATAAAGTGTTCTTCTTTCTTTTTCACCCTCAACTCGCAGCCGTGTCTCGTGTTGTAGGGAACCGCTATATTACCAGTAGCTCTTGTAAGAGCTGCCCAACTAGGGGAATCACAATTCAGCTTGGGAAGTCGCTGGAGTAACTCTACAGGACCACCCGGACTAGGGGAGAAGGAGGTCGCCAACGGTTGATACCATTACAACCAAGCCCTTCTCCATTGAGGTTGATGCCTCCTCTGTCGGTGTGGGAGCTATTCTCTTCCAGACCCCCATTGGAGCCCAATGCCCCTGTGCCTTCTTCTAAAGGAAATTCTCCCCAGCGGAAATTAATTATTCCATTGGGGACAGGGAGCTCTTAGCCATCCAGCTAGCTTTGGAAGAATGGTGATACTTCTTGGAGGGTTACTGATTACAAAAACCTCCAGTACCTGCAATCAGCTTGCTGCCTTAACCCTCGACAGGCTCGTTGGTCTCTATTCTTTTCTCAGCTTGATTTTATCATTACCTGGTTCTGCAAACTCCAGATCTGATGCTCTTTCACGCTCCTTTGACCCATAGGACTCCGAGACTGCTGTGGAGCCAGAACTTTTTATCCCTTCAGCCCGCATCCTAACTTCTATCTAGGAATCTGCTATTCCTCCAGGTAAAACCTTGGCCCCCCCTTAACTTTTCACCAGGATGTTACGATGAGCACATGGCTCCAAACTTTCTGGTCATCCAGGCGTTCATAAAACGTTCACATTTCTCTCTCGACGGTATTGGTGGCCCAATCTTCTTAAGCATGTAATGGACTATGTCAAGGCCTGTGCTGTCTGTGCTCAAACAAAGTCTGCCACCAGTGCCCCTGCAGGCCCACTTCTTCCACTACCTATTGCCACAGAACCTTGGTGTCATCTATCCATGCATTTTATCACAGATCCCCCTCCTTCTGATGGCTGTACTGTTATTTGGGTAGTCGTAGACCATTTATCATAAATGCCCCACTTTGTACCTCTCCCAGCTCTACCATCTGCTGCAGCATTGGTGCCAGTCTTCATTTGGGAAATTTTCAGACTTCACTGTATGCCTACTAGTATTGTGTCAGATTGTGGGGTGCAGCTTACTTCCCGCTTCTGGAAAGGCTTCTTCAAATCCCTGGATATCTCTGCAGAATTCTCTTCAACCTATCATCCGCAGACTAGTGGGCAGAAGGAGAAAGTCAATCAGTCCTTGGAGCAATATCTTTGAGCCTTGGTATCCGCTCACCATGATGACTGGGTGACTCTTCTACCTTGGGCAGAGTTTGCTCATAATAATCATGTCTGCACCAGCACCAAGGAATCTCCATTCTTCATCGTCTACGGCAAACATTCTTGCCTTCTGTCTCCTATACCCTGCTCTGCCGATGTACCCTCACTCAGTGCCCTGCAGAGGGACTTCAACTGTATTTGGGTTTAAACCTCAGAGCACCTAAAGCATTCAGTGTCTTGTTACAAGAAGTGTGCTCGTCAGCATCATCCTTCTCGTTCACCCGTCACCCGTCTCCTTCTACATGTGAGCATCTGAAACACACCGCTCAGGCAAAAGAAATTTACTGGTCCTGAACCGCTTTCCTCGTCCCTCTCTGCTGGCTACTCCTGTACCTGATTCTTAAAATATGGATTCCAAGTTTCCTCGCAAAGCTAATGTACTGTAGTAATGTACTCTAATGTAGCTTTTGGTACTGAGGAGAGATCGTGGGTTCCAGCTACAGATGTGTCTGCATCTCTTCTTGCCAAGAAGTTTCACTTTCGTTTTCCCCTTACACCTGGACCCCCGTGGCTTGGGAGGCCCCAAAAAAGGGGAAGTATTGTCATACTTACCTCTTCCTCATTAAAGCGCAGGCATCCCCCTCCTGCGCATGCTTGCAGTTCTGAAGCTGGGCGTGCCTTCGTTTCTAAGCTTTATCATTTCCGTCCAATCCATTTGCCAATCAGAAGATAGCCTCTTGATCAGCCCTGGCTTTTTAGCTGGTTCACAGACTGCACTTTGTGTTGTGCAACAAGTCTTCACTAGTGCTCGAACCCCTAATTCTGTGATCTAGTTCCTGTACACCTGTTGCTTAATTCAGTGGTTCCTGTGTCCACCTCCTGTGTTAACCCCTCGTTGTCCAGTCTGTTGGTTCCCAGCCAACTTCCCTGTGCTGTTTCAGTGTTCCTGTCTGTCTGTGGATATCCCTGTATCACCAGTACCTCCTGTTGCTTCCAGTGTCTCCTGTGTTCCCTGTGCCCACAGTGTCCTCTGTGTCACTGCAGTCTGTCTCCTGGATTCCTGGCTGTTGACCCCTGGTGTGTGACCTGACCTCTCTTGCTTGCTGCCTGCCTTGATCCCGGCTTTCCTTGCCTAGCATTCTGCTTTGTGATTTGGTACTGTGCTTTGCCCATTGGTCCTTCTACGGGCTCACACCACCTCCTTGCAATCCATAGCACCCCCTAGTGGTCCGTGCATGACAGTATGTTTATATGTTGTTTTATACATTATTATATCTACAGACAAAAAAAAAATATCCTTGAGGAAGTCGTATAAGACAGCACAGCTGACCTATCTACATCCCTACTTGATTGTGCCCAGTGGTATCTAACTATACTTTATTGAACTGATAAAAAATATATCTTTTTACATGTATTATTCATTCTGTTATTGTATTCCTAACATAAATGCCACATTCCAATATGAACATTAAAAATCAAAAGTGTTTTTCAAGGGACTTTTTAGGCAAATATTCTCTTGACACATAATTGTGATTTCTAATAAAAAATTTTATATGAATAATTACATAATAAAAATGCAATTTTTACATTAAAACAATGATTACAATAAGATCACATAGTAAATTAGTAAATTATTTGACATGTTTCACAGACAAATTATCGGCTTCCCCAGAAAAATTGCAATTTCTTTTGTCTTTCATTCTTTTGTCTAACCATTATGGCTTAAATGAGCGAGATCGAGGAAAAAAGCAAACCCATCACCTACCAATGTATAACGTATGGAACCAATCTTATTGAACCACAGCAGCTGCCATTTATAGATATATTTTTTGCCAGACGTTAGTCAGCATTTTGGGTCCACCCAGAAGGTGTTATTTTTAAGAAAACACATGTACTGTATTTGTCAAGAGATTGTATATACATAACTTTTTATACTTAGATTTTGTACATGTTCATGTAGTTTTTATGACTTGCACAGATATTTGCAGTACAATACTCTTAGTAACCATTGTGTATGAACACTCTTTCCTATACATTTGTAGTGATAACAACATTTTAGCAATATGTGTGTGAAGATAATAATGAATAATAAAGATAGTAAATGCTGGGTTAGTTCAATTATATGTATCCAGAATCAAGAATTGCTGGAAGACGAGGAGGTAAGACAAACTTTTGAGGATTTGTTTCAGGCACAGCTATGGATCCTGGACTTGTGTGACAGTACGTCTGAGTGGTGGGAGCTTGTAAAACTGAGAGCTGTTAGGATTTTCAGGAGCCTAGGCAAAAGTAAAAAATTTGATAAGCATTTTATGTACCAGAGGTTGCAGAGGAGGCTTGACCGTGTTGTGTCATTTTGGTATGATCCGGAAGAGATTGGGGAGGTGAAAAGAGCTGAGGAATTTTGCTGAATCTTGTTGAAGCTAGTTGTACTCTTCTTTTCAGGAAACTGACGTCTGCTTCCCCCCTTTTTGCCTTGAAATTCTTCCTTTCCTCCCTATGGCCATATATCTGTTACTTTGACAAAAATATATTGTTCTAAGAGAATCTCAAGGACATTTGTCATGTCTGCTAGGAGATCGCCTTAACAGTTTGGTATCAGAAGTGGGATATCTACCTACCTTAAAAAGACCAAGATCGGGTAAGTGGAAATTTTCTTTTCTACCTCTGCCCTCCCCTGGGTCCCTGTAGATATCTTAAGAACCTAAGCACTGTGGCAGTGTAGACTTCCTCATAGAAGGACTGGGAAAACTTTTATTAAATTTGTGCACACTGATGACCTCTGTTTAATGTATAGAGTATAAGAATTTTGTTCCATGATTTAGAAGTGTAAGAAATATTGTATATAAGATAAGTTTGTATACTAATCTGGTTGCCAAGGTGAGGTTGGGTCAATCCTCACTGCTGTGGTTGCCTCGGTTAAGCGGTCCTGGGAACAGGGCATCAGCGACCACTGCAGCTATCTGCTGAGCTAACTAAGTAACAATAACTGTGTACAACTGTCTGATAGTTGTACTGTAATTTATACTATGTGGTATTCCCAATATAAGGGGAATTCCACAAAGGAGGAACAGCTCCCAGATCCACATAAAAAACATGTAAAGAAACGCATTAAAATCAGACAGAAACTAAAAACTCATGGCCATGTCACCCAGTGCTGAGGATATTCCTCCTAATATTCCAGGGGAAACTCCTGTTGATTTTGTAAATCGCAGAGCAGGAGATTATTACACTGACCCTTTTACATTACATTTGAAACATGGCACTGAAAACCTGAAATGCCCTGACCCCTTCCCACTGGAAGATCATTCTCTAATTTCCATATTAGTTGTATCTTTGGAATGTGTCCCAGTAATCGGGACGGATGGGGATATAAATTAGATCCACGAGTTCCCGAGTGGGACCGGCAATACGTGAAGGCTTGCGGAGAAGTCTGGTATACTTTGAAAATGTATTGGAAAGATTACAATCCCCATAAATAGAAAACTATTGCCCAAATCACACCCTCTATTCCACCCCCGTATACAACCTTATATCCACAACTAACACCAGAAACACAAAGGAGAACACAGGAGGATGAGGATTCCGAGCACGATATCTGTCTAATACAGTCCGTGCAGCAACAAACCGTTACACAGGATTCCCCCTGAGCCCTTCCTCTTCTTACCAAAACAGTCACAGATATTATTACCACCACCCAATAGTCCTACATCACCCAACAGGGGCTACACATCATCCACTGTTGTGTATTTAACCCCAAAAACTTATGTGGGACCAAGTGCATGATGAATTTGTTAGGATACATAGAGATAGAAAATCAATGGCCACAGCATTAGCGTGCAAAGAGAAAGCAGGAGAAAAAGTAAGTGATTATGCTGGAAGGTTTAGGAAAGTGTGGAAGGAAGAGGCAGGTCTAGGATTAGGAGGAGGATGTTGTTTTTACACAGTCACTGAATAATGGAATAATCCTTGAATATGCTAAAACTGCCAGAATGATTATTGATAATTGGAGCATATTACCCCCGCAGGATATAATGGGTCAATTGTTAACTAAAGTTGCGGCAGGTTGCTTTGAGCTACCTAAACCGTCAAAGCCCCATGTGCAGGGAAACCCAGAGGGTATTATATATCTATTTGTATGTAAAGGAACAGAGGTATGAGGTCACATAGTTATCCTTTGTTAAAGGAAAAAAAGAGGGAATGTAAGGAGCTGAGGAATTTTGATGAGTCTTTATTTATTTAATTATTTTTGTGATTTTGTTATGTTTTGTAGATGATTGAATTATGTTGAAACTAGTTGTACTCTTCTTATCAGTAAACTAGTGTCCGCTTCCCCCCTTTTTGCCTTGAAACTCTTCCTTTCCTCCCTACGGCCATATATCTGTTACTTTGACAAAAATATCTTGCTCTGGGAGAACCACAAGAACATCCGTCATGTCTGCTAATTGTCTGTAGTCATGTGATCATGTCTTTGAACTGTTATATAAACTGTGTGCAAACAGGAAAGTTTTGAGAATGATCCAACCACACATTAAGTTGCGTGTGTTACACTCTTCCAGCGCTGTAAACAGAAGCTATTAGAAAGAGGGAAAAATTGATCCAGGATCAATAGGAGATCGCCTTAACAGGAGTTCCACTCACCAGACCCTTACCTGAACTATAGGGATGGCATAGCAGTTTAGATGGTTACAGGTGTTGAGACAGTACAGGATTCCTGTTCCAAATGTCCAGATCTGAGGAGTCGCTCCATCCCTCTATAGGGCAATCTGCTGTGGCACTTTTGTCAAAGGGGAAGAATGCTGTGTTATGCTTGTCAAAGGGGAAGATTGGGAATTGGCATCCCATTTGCCTTATGAATGTCCGTAGGAAAATTGTGGCAAAGATTTTCTTTTGGCTTTTCTTATTATGGTCAAGCACAAACAATTTATTATCTGAGCAGCAGCATTGTTCGATCCAGGGTAGAAACACCTTTTCTGCAGTTTTGGTAGGCTTAGGATCCTCATTTTATGGAAGCATTTTTTAAGTGAACCACAAATACCCATGGCTGTTGCTTTGTAAGTATGGCTTGCCTGATAGTTCCAATAATTGGATGTAGATTTTGTATAAAGAAGCAGAAAATTTCCCACTTGTCAATGTTTATATGTATCAGTAGTGTTGGTTGAATAGGTCACTATTCGATTCGACCGCTATTTGGTCGAAAAATGCAATTATTCGGGTGATCGAACATCGAATTCGAACTCCCTTAAAGTCAATAGGGGGAACATTCGGGTTGTTATTCAGGTCGGTGGAGAGCTTCTACAGCCTATAAATACATTTAAAAAGACATGTCAAGACTCTCCCATCTCTGCACAACACTGTACAAGTAAAAATAAAATAAGGAAGTCTTTTTTCTGTTGCTGGCAAGGCCATTTTATGGGGCGGCCAAGGGAACATACCGGATTTTACACGGTCTCTGAGTACAGCCAGAGAGGGACATGAGGGGGTTACTCTGGTCCAAAAATTAGCCACCAGGTTTCACTGCTCCATTACAAGCCATACACAGGCTTCAGAGTACAGGGAGAGGTCTCTGAGGGCGGTCTTTCAGTCCAAAAATTAGCCAGCTACACAGCTCTGTTATACGTTACAAGAGACGGAGCGAGGACCAGATTGGTAACTGGTATCCAGAGTTGGGAACTGGGCAGGTGGCATCAGTTACAGCATGAGCAGGAGGCATTGGGCCCTGAGAAGGAGCAAGGACGGCATCGGAGGTTGAGGCCATCACCCATATGGACAGTATCGAGGCTGTAGCTATTGGAGACATGAATAGATCAATGAGATTCCAATCCGTACCTATTATGTAGCGAAACCACATGAAACGGAACAGGCTTGGCGGAATCAGTGGGGAAAGAAGACCCTGTTGAGCTTGAGTCTAGTCTGACATCTAGAGCTGGGTACTGGGCAGTGGGCAAGCAGCAGCAGTAATAGCATGAGGAGGAAGCGGCAGGCCTTGAGACAGTGTGTATGGCTGTGTTACTCCTCCTGCTCTTACTGCTGCCACCTGCCCACTGCCCAGTACCCAGCTCTAGATGCTAGACTAGACTCAAGCACAGTAGGGTCTTTTTGCCCCATTGATTCTACCAAGCCCGTTCCCTTTCATGTGGTTTCGTTGATTCATTCATCTCTCCAATAGCTACAGCTTCGACACTGTCCATATGGGTGATGGCCTCAACCTCTAATGCCATCCTTGTTCCTTCTCAGGGCCCAACGCCTCCTCCTTCTGATCACTCTGTGTCATTCAAATTCCCCTTCTGATCACTCTGTGTCAGGTACTGGGCAGGTGGCAGCATCATTTACCGCAGGAGGAGGAGGCTGTGGGCTCTGAGAAGGAGTGTGGACGGCATTAGTTTCCGGCATCCAAAGTCAGGTACTGGGTAGGCGGCAGCTTCATTTACTGCAGGAGGAGGAGGCGGTGGGCTCTGAGACGGAGTATGGATGGCATTAGTTTCTGGCATTTAAAGTCAGGTACTGGGCAGGTAGCAGCATCATTTACAGACGGAGTGTGGACGGCATTCATTTCTGGCATCTAAATTCAGGTACTGGGCAGATAGCAGTATCATTTACAGCAGGAAGAGGAGACGGTGGGCTCTGAGACGGATCGTGGACTACATTATTATCTTGCATTAACAGTTGGGTACTGGGAAGGCGGCAGCAGTTACAGGCAGTAGGAGGCGTTGGTCCCTGGTACGGAGCGTGGAACACATTGGAGGTTAAGGCCATAACCTCTATGGACAGTGTAGAAGCTGTATCTAATTGGGACATTAATGGATTAACGAAAAGCACACTTTCCATACCTACTATGTAGTGAAACCACATAAAAGGTAACGTACTTGGTGGAATACGCGGGGAAATACATACATTTTTTCCTTTCTGATCACTCTGTGTCATTCAAATTCCCCTTCTGATCACTCTGTGTCAGGTACTGGGCAGGTGGCAGCATCATTTACCGCAGGAGGAGGATTCTGTGGGCTCTGAGAAGGAGTGTGGACGGCATTAGTTTCCGGCATCCAAAGTCAGGTACTGGGCAGGCGGCAGCATCATTAACAGCAGGAGGAGGAGGCGGTGGGCTCTGAGACAGAGTGTGGACGGCATTAGTTTCCGGCATCCAAAGTCAGGTACTGGGCAGGCGGCAGCTTCATTTACAGCAGGAGGAGGAGGCGGTGGGCTCTGAGACGGAGTATGGATGGCATTAGTTTCTGGCATTTAAAGTCAGGTACTGGGCAGGCAGCAGCATCATTTACAGATGGAGTGTGGACGGCATTCATTTCTGGCATCTAAATTCAGGTACTGGGCAGGTAGCAGCATCATTTACAGCAGGAACAGTGCAACAAATGTAACAATAAATTAATAATTTTGTGAAAAAGTACAATGTAACCTAAAAAAGTAGCACTTACCCAAAAGAAGATGAAGCATTAAAGATTCTAATTGACCTGTAATGGAGTGTAGATACGCACAGAACAGAGAGCATGTGTGCGCTAATTAATTGCTATGATCTCACCATTGACAGCTTCAGATCCTCCTTAGCTGTAATCTATTCGCCTTAATTTGCGGATTCGCGACCCCTATTGCTCATTTATCAAGGCAGGAATCCGGCTGGCAGCGAAAGGCGAATGTACGAGCACACTCGACTCCAGCCCGCGGGAAACCGGCTCGCTGGAAGCGCGAACGTATGCGCGTCCAGCGAGCGCGCATTTTATTGATAATTTAGGCCCAAAGAGACAGCTGACGACACACTTTACCACTTTGCCTTTTGGTTATTAAGCAAAAGCGCCATGAATGCAAGATTTCAACACCATTTCTCTTGTATTTTAGCCGGCCCCTCAAATTCTGGAAAGATTTTTTTTGTAAAGCGTTTATTGATGCACCAAGACACACTAATGTCGCACAAAACTGACAATGTCATTTGGTTTTTTGCATGTTAGCAAAAATTGTATGACGCACTCTTACATTTATTTACAAATATCAGGTTTATTGGGGGATTACCTCAAAATTTTACAGACGAGGCATTATTCCCACCCGACAAGGTAAATTAGGCAGTTGTTAAAGATCTTTTGAAGGCGTCTTGCGATAATCTTGAAATGCAAAACACATTCACCAAATATGTTCACAACAGAAATTTGAGTATTATGTATCTTGTTCAAAACGTGTTTTGTCAGGGTAAGCAAAGCAGGACCATAAAGTGTACAAAAAGAAAACTCTAAAAATGTGACTTTTTTTATCAGTCCTTTCATTCTTGGTAGTGAAGCATCTGTTAAGATGTCTAACAGGATACGGTGTAATTGGCATCTTTTAAAAGCACTAGTCAGAACACAACCAGCGGTCAGAAAAATCAATTTTACGCAACGCTAATAATGATTTGATATCCGCCTCTTAATTTTTTCATCATCTGATAGGTCATTCCCGTGAAGTATGTCACTAATTCCGGCCTATAAAAGCTGTGTAGCAGTTTGGCGTATGTCGGCTGTTTCTAAAGCTGATTTTTTTAGCTTGTCCAGTTCTTGCTTGGAAACCAAGAATATTACAATCAAACATGCTTACCCTACTATGATAACAAATAGATGTAACGTGGAATGAAGTAAATAAAGATATTTTTAAAGCCATCCTTTATTACATTTATAATATTAAACATAGTCGTAAATTGTTTTCAAAATGCCCTGGACATGCCAGCACATGTCCTGACAATAGGCGGTGAATGGGTGGAGATTGGCCGGGATATAGAATGGTTAGTGGGGAGGGAGCACATGCCCGGACATGTCCGGACAATAGGTGGTTAATGGGGGAAGAGTGGTTGGAGGAGGGCTAGGGGGAGCGGTAGGCAAGTGATTGGGGAGACGTGGGATGGCCTTGGGAGGGGTGTGAGAGGGTTTATGGGCAGAGGGGGCGGGGTTGTGGGTGCAAAAAGGAGCGTGTTGACCTGTCACTTTTAGTTTGACAAAAAGTAAATATGCTTCAGTACCTATATGCATGTATGTACATACATGAGTGCACATAAAGCAAAACAAACAATGTACACCTATATTGTATAATAAGAAAAAGTTACCCGATTGAGGATCCTTCTCTGCAAAAGTGGCCAGTGTGTTTTTCAACAGATAGTTTACTCGCACATAGTGGATCTGCATTGGCGCACAACAATGTGCAGCAAACACCTGAGGTTTGGCGCACAACAATGCACATCACACAACTAAGATTTAAGAAAACATTTGGCTGTTTTTAGACTTTCAACTCATAGAAAGCAACTGCATAAAAACAAACGCAATTGACTGGTTAAATTGTAGGTCTGCTGGATCACCCAAGCTTAAAAGAGCCCGGGAGATTGTAAAGGAGATCACATAAAAACAAAAAATTACAAACAACAATCACATTTTTCAAACAACTTTATTTTAAAAAAAATCTTTTTCAAAAAGGTCACAGTAAAATTGGTATGACAAAAGCAAAAAATAAAACACATACACAGGTAAACCCACAGTTCCATATAAAGCCAACATAGTTCAAAAATGTCCCAAGAAATGTTTTTTTTTCAAAAAATACTTACCAAACCAACATGGAATTTGAACCTATCAAGGGTGGAAAACATATTATTGCAATTTAACGAAATGGCTAAACACAATACCATAGCATTAACATTGACGTCTTGCAAAATGGACATTGAAACATTCAAAGTTTAAAAAAACAAAAGCAGCTATTGTGCTAAATGGCAAGCAAAGTATCAAATGTAGCAACATAGATTAGGATAACACACCAAACAACTCCCCCCAGACAAAAAAACAGACAAAAGAAAAAGCAGTTTAGACTACACCTATATATATGCTCATGTTTATGCGCACAGCTGATACGAATTCACCTGTAATTGAGATGTGCGCAGTCTATTCAGTTTGACTGCTTGTTTTTTGACAGTTGGACATTCCATAATAATTTGTTTATATCATCCTTTACATTTGTACACCAGTGAAAAGCTATCTAATAAATAATAAATTAAAAACAAAGTAGGCTTTAATGTTAAAGTCATGTAACAAATGTGTGTGTTTAGTGTAACTTTTAATATTTTTATTATTTTTTATATATTTTTTTGTATTATATTTTTTATATATTTTTATATATCTATGGAAGGAAAGAAGAACTTTGTTGGATGATCTAATCCGCTGACAAAAGCAAGGTCTTGCCTGCCTGAACTCGCAAGTATTTCACACCAGGCAGATCCTCGGGTCAGGCATTGTAAGCGTTTAGATAAGCGCCTATGTAAAAAGCTGAAATCAGTTGACTCTTTCCAAACCTGAAAATATTAGGTCATTTAAAAATATGCTTATTTCTTAGCTAATATATATATATATATATATGTGTGTTTTAAACATTTGAACACCACAAACATTTTATTTAGGGATTAGAAAGAATTATTATTTGGGGGAAGAGTGACTTTTAATGGAAGCTCGCCAGTGTCAAGCTGCCGGAGATGTGAGGCTCGAAGCACGCAATCATTTCAGTTGTTAACCGCCTGGAGAATATGCCAGCGTATTCTCGCCGGCTGAAATTTGGTTGACAAATAGGTTTTTGGTGTCCGATTGCGGATCGTGTTTACACGCACGAGAGCGAGCTTCTGATTTTGCTTATTAAATCAGGCTCATAGTGGCTACATACCCCCTTTATAACATGCACACACACTCATGCACTCACACATAGATTCTCTATTTATTATCTCTCTCTGCTTTCTGTCCATTCTCCTTCTGTCTTTTCTCTCACTTCTTCTGTTGCCTGTCACTTTTCTTTCAGCCTTTTTCGTTTCTACTCTGTCTTCTTCTGCCTTTCTCATTCCTCTGCCTTCCCTTTCTCCCCCTGTAAACCGTGTACCGGGGTGGGCTCCCCAGGATACAGCAAAGTCACAAACAAGGAAAGCAACACTGACACCAGCTTATGCAAAACAGAACTTTCTTTACTGAAAGATGAACAAAATTCCAAATATGGAGACAAAGAAAATGAAATTACATACACTCGGCCCAGAGGCTGAGACCCCTGTGTCGCACAACATGGCGCCCTCCGATGGTAGCCGGAACACTTGAGCAATTTACCTACTGCGAGCAGAGGAAACTCTGCCTCCCCATACCTGTTATTACTCTAAAGAACAGGAACAATCGTGCGTGTGAGATACAGGCTAGCCCGCGGTGTGACACAGCAGCTTACAATCTCACCGGCCTATACAGTGTTTCCCCCACCCTTTTTCAAAACTGGTTTCATGGCCTGCCACACAAATAGACCCTAACTGACTAACTACTGCAGGTCTAATCTCAGTCTCTGGTATTTCAGGTGCCAATACTATAATGCAGTGCGTGCACGATTTTACTGACCTGGGTCTTGTTCTGGATCCAATGATGTCTTTAAACTGAACAACAATACCAACAAGTCTCTTCAGCAAACATGAGGTCCTGCAAGACAGACAGCGCTCCGTTCCTCAGCTCCTTTCAGCCTTTCTGGAAAACAATCTTTTTCCTCCGGACAGGATCTGCCTTGGACGGTGGTCAGCCTCACTCAGCCACAGCTCCTGAAACTCTAGAACGTGCTGACGCTTGGATGCGAGCAGATTCTGTTTTCACACACAGTCCTTGCAAGATGTCTCCCTAGGGGACAAGTCTCCCGATTCAAAACCTCTAGCGCTCTCTGATTGCACAAGCCACACAACGTTCTATATATTGCACAGGTAACATTAAACCCTGAAAATAAGCAAAAATATATGGAACCATGTCCCTTTGAGAAAGGCAGCCAGTCAGAGTCATAATTCCGGCTCTCCATCTCTTATGGAGAAAGTAATGGTGAAAGTAATTCTTGCAGGCGCGACAGTGCAGAGTCAGGGTCGTCCAATATTAAGGTAGTCCGATTGATTGTGACTTTCAATTTAGCCAGGTACAATAGGGTAAACCAGATTTTATTAGCAATAAGATATTTGCAAGCAGGAGAGAATGCCCTTCACTGCTGTGTGACCGAGACTGAGAAATGTTGAAAGATGAGGATCCCATATTGATTAACCTCTAGGGGTCCAGCTTTTTTGTAGGCAGAAAGGATAAGTTGTTTATCCAAAAAGTGAATGAATTTTGTGATTACTGCATGAGCCCTGTTGCTAGAAGCATATTTTTCAGGGCCAATATGGTAATTGCGCATAATCATATGCGAAGAAAGGGTCCAAGTGAAGTGCAGGCATAAGAATTATTGTGACAAATTTTAGTAGATTTGTGTAATTAAGCATATCTCTCTCGGGTATCCCCAGAGAGCGTAGATTAGTGAGGCAATTACGATTCTCAAGATCCTATTTTTTCACTAGGGATGCAAGCTGAGTGGTTTGTAGAGAAATGGTAGATTGTTGTGACAGCATTTCATCTTCTAAATCGCTAACCCTCTGATCCAAATCCATTACGCGTGTGGTAATACTGGAGATTTGCTGCAGAGCCTGATCAATTGAGGATTGTAGTGTATTCAATTTTTTGTAAAAGTAAGGTGACAAAAAGTTAAAGACCTCCTGAGCTGTGGAAGAAGAGGGTATAGTGATCGTGATATAGCAGGTGCACCTGTCGGCATATCCATAAATGATGGTGTCACGATAAAGACACTTGAACAGGAGGTGGACCGTCTGTGGTACCGGCATGTTTAGCTGAGGGGATATCAGAAGTGCAGAGTCTAAGGTACCGCCTGGTGTTTACCAGAGCACCCCGCAAAGGGTGTTGGGCTTTGCTGCAAATAGCACCCAGGTTGCGGCCCTCAGACTCACCCATGCAGGTAGCAGCTGACAGCTGGAGATAACCAAAGGCAAAGAACAAAATTGACAGGCAGATTCAAAACCGAAAACAGGACCAAGTCAGGGCAGGCAGAGGAACAGGCACAGTCAGGACAAGCCAAGTTTAGGAACAGGAAAACAAGACTGGAATCCGAATGCTCACAGGAACCTCAGGTAGTAACACCTATTGCTGAGGCAATAAGTGTCTGACTATGCCTAGCATATATAGGGAGACTGACAGGCTAGCTGGGCGGGGACTAGGAGGACAGGTGAGAATCAATAGCAGAAAGGGCTTGGCAACGCCTCTAAGTCCGGAGCCAGCACAGCAGCTAGATCAAGGTGGGAACAGCTTCTGCTTAATCAGACACTATCAGGAGGACAACAAGTACCAGATCAACAGTGCTGCTGATCTGTGACAGATGGAAATGGATCATGTCATGATAGGGAATGTGAGGGTGAACTGGCAGGAGTGTCATAATCTGGAGAGAGTGCCATTCCCTTGGTTTTGTTGTGTTTCCCCATGATGTTTGGACCGGAGTGGGTTATGTACTTGTACATCCCCTGAAGTACAGTTTCTCTGAAGGGAAACAAGTGAATGGCCCTGTTAGATGTACTTGCCAAGAAGTTGCTAAAAGATATGCTATGCAGTGTGATACAGTAGGAAAAGTTGGGGAAATTAAACAGAGATGTAGGTTGGCACAAAGGTAGACATACGACAGGATTCTCCACTCAGAAAGTCCCCAATATCAGAAAGAAGAAGTATGAAAAAGATCAGACCAGCAATAGTAATATGTTACAGCCCACTCACCACAAAGATGAGGAGGTCTTAAAATCTTGCCAAAATTGTTTTGTGTCTCCAAGAAAGAAAAGCGGTATCGGTGCAGAACAAACTGCTGTACGGGTCTCATGGTGGATGCTGCTGCAATGGTGAAGTGCTCTGGCCACACGGCTTAGATGGCCACCACACACTCGCGCTGATGGAGAGCACTGACTCCGGGCCGTAAGGACAATGGCGTGCTCCTTCATGGGATCTCACCACTGCAGAAAAGGCAGCAGAGGCTGAGAGACACTGTGTGATGGCTGAAGTCGAGAGGAAGACCACTGTAACGTGGAATGGAAGCCTCACGATTTGGAGCACTGGTAAGACGTGGGCGCTGCTGTAGGCTCTGCCCTTGGAATTAAAGGGGGGAGGCTTTAATAGTATGCTACTATATATTATATAATTATTATACTCTTTATTATATAGTATATATAATATATATATATAATATACAATATATTATATATATATATATATTATAAGGAAGGAATGAAAAGATTTTTCATGAAGTGAATGATCTGGTAACTTGTCACATTACTGACTTCTTACAATCCATCAATCTATGGCCAGGCTGACATTGTTTCACTTTTTATAACAGGTTTCTGGTCCGCTATTTCATGCAGGGAATCTCATATGTGCGCTTGGGAAAAATTCCAGTTCCAGTGCCTGAAGATAGAATAAAGGAACCTGCAACAATGGAGCCACGTTTGTCAGGTTTCCATATTCTGGTTCTCGCTTTTCATTGTCAACTGGTTCTGAAAAATGAGTAGTTAAAGAAGAAAAATAAAACATCATTAATTCTAATTTGTAGATCCCAACCCAAACAACTGTATTCTTGCTGCTCGTATAAAGGGATGAGCGAGCAAGATTTTAAAATTCGATCTAGCAGCGAATCGGACTGTTCTTCCTTACCGAACATGTAAGCGAGAACGGCCTGTGTAAATTCAGTCATTGAGATTAAATTTTTTGAAACCTGCAAGAGCAATCAGGGGAGCCGGGGCTGTATCTGTTGTATTTCTGTTCTTTTCTGAATCTATTTAGTCAAAAGCTTTCAAGTTTAATTAGCATTTATGGAAATTGCAAATGGCAGACGTTCACTTAAAAAGTCAACCTCATAATCTCAAACAGTATACAGTGGTGGCCAAAGGAAATACCATCTACCTCTGTGGGAGGTTTCTATCATTTATAAAATCTGTTGATAGGATGACCACCACAGAAACTCTTGTATACACTCACCCAAAGCAATCTCCAGCTATCTACATATCTTTTAGAGATTGAGATTTGTCCTGTTAGGAGATGTTTATCTGTCAGCAGCCCCTGCTTCCTTTAGTCGTGCAGCCTGATGGCTTTTATGGCATCCCTAGCAGCTATTGTGCACAGCTGAAGGAGATTCTAGAGGCTGATCGGCTCCTGACTCTGTTATGCACTGCTATTGTCTGCTGGGACTTTATAGCCTTCCCAGTCACCAGTGCCTGTTGTAACATATAGCTGCGCTAATCTGGAGTGTGGGGTGTGTTTTTGTATGATTTACTGGTGCTGACCCTGCGTGTTTCAGACCTTGCGGGTTTATGCTGCCTAGACCGACCTGTGACACGGACTCTGCTTGTGTTTGGCCCTTGTGTACTTAGTTTGGTGGACAGATATTCTGTGTATGACCTCTGCTTTGTATTCTGGACTTGTCTCTGTTGGAATCTTGGTACTGCTTTATCTGTGGGCTCCTGGTTCGCTGCCCGTTCATTCCCAGACACTATCCCTTGCGCTTTAAGTCCTGGGGTAACCGTGTGCTGGGAGTCACAACCAGTCTCCCGAGGCTGAGCGGGGGCTTTCTAAAGGTGAAAACTGCAGTTTTAGATTGGGGGACTGATGTCTGGTGAGGACTGGTGCTGACCAGGGCTGAACAAGTCCATTATGAAAAGATGATAACACTTTGGGGGGTATGAACATAACAAATGTATGAGGCGTAGATGTACCATGGTAACTAATCCCTTCTGGAATAGGAAAATATCTCCTGTGCTCCTCTTCCCAGATTTTGTTCTGCTGTGAGTTGCAGATAACTTGTGGGTAAGTCTGTGGAGGTCAAATTAAAAAGCAGCCATAGAGCTGTATAACCCTCAATGATTGGAAGCTGGCAAAATGCAAATTAAGCGGACATACAAAATATGGGGATCCGTTAAGTTTTAATTAAGTCCTCCCTTTCCCTATAAAAGGGCCTCCATCTCTTCCAGCTTGATATCTTAATATTGGCATCTTCCAGCTTGCTCTTCAATTTGCAGGACTGTAATCACTGGGACCGAATCTGATGCCTTGAATTTTGATTTCTTGATGTGGTTTCAGGAAGGCGTCCAGAGTCCAGACCCATCCAGAAAGCCCCACGCTTCTCATGGCTGATCTGTGAGCCAGAAGCCTCTGTATACTGTTCTGTCTCTGAGACCACCACCTGCGCCTCATCTGGTCCTGAGACAGTAACAGAAACATCATTGGCATAAGCAACAACACTTAATGCTTGTACGTCTGCAATGCCCACAG
>NC_092858.1:825873-830967 GCF_032062135.1 Pyxicephalus adspersus | reverse complement strand
GGTAAATTTCTCTCTGCAGGGCACCAAGTGCAGGTATTTCAGCAGAGCAGGGTATAGGAGATGGAAGGATGACGCCAACCAGCAAACTTCTTGTAATGAGACACTGAATGCTTTAGGTGCTCTGAGGTTGAAGACCAAATACAGTTAAGGTCCCTCTGCAAGGCACTAAGTGCGGGTACATCATCAGAGCAGGGTATAGGAGATGAAGAATGGAGATTCCTTGGTGCTGGTGCAGACATGATTATTATGAGCAAACTCTGCCCAAGGTAGCAGAGTCACCCAGTCATCATGGTAAGCGGATACCAAGGCTCGAAGATATTGCTCCAAGGACTGATTGATTTTCTCCATCTGCCCATTAGTCTGGGGATGATAGGTTGAAGAGAATTCTGCAGAGATGTCCAGGGATTTCCAGAAGCCTTTCCAGAAGCGGGAAGTAAACTGGACCCCGCAATCTGACACAATACTAGTAGGCATACCGTGAAGTCTGAAAATTACCCGAATGAAGACTGGCACCAATGCTGCACCAGATGGTGGAGCTGGGAGAAGTGCAAAGTGGGGCATTTTAGAAAAATGCTCCACGACTACCCAAATGCCAGTACAGCCATCAGAAGGAGGGAGATCCGTGATAAAATGCATGGATAGATGACACCAAGGTTCTGTGGGTAAAGGTAGTGGAAGGAGTGACCTGCAAGGGCACTGGTGGCAGACTTTGTTTGAGCACAGACAGCAAAGGCCTTGACATAGTCCATCACATCCATATGAAGATTGGGCCACCAATACCGTCAAGAGTGAAATGTGAATGTTCTTTGAACGCCTGGATGACCAGAAAGTTTGGAGTCATGTGCTCATTGTAACATCCTGGTGCAAAGTTGAGGTGGGTCCAAGGTTTTACCTGGAGGAATAGCAGATTCCTGGATAGAGGTCAAGGCTAGGATGCAAGCTGGAGGGATGATAAATTCTGGCTCCACAGCAGTCTCCAAGTCCTGTGGGTCAAAGGAGCGTGAAAGAGCATCAGATCTGGAGTTTGCAGAACCAGGTAATGATAAAATCAAACTGAGAAAAGAAAGGAGACCAACGAGCGTGCCGAGGTTTAAGGCGGTGAGCTGATTGCAGGTACTGGAGGTTTTTGTAATCAGTAAAAGTAGTGACCTTGTGAGGGGAACCCTCCAAGAAGTATCACCATTCCACCAGAGCCAGCTGGATGAATAAGAGCTCCCTTTTAATAATGGAATAATTCACTTCCGCTGGGGAGAATGTCCTCGAGAAGAAGGCACAGGGGCATTGGGCTCCGATGTGGGTCTGGAAGAGAATAGCTCCTACATGGACAGAGGAGGCATCAACCTCAATGGAGAAGGGCTTGGTGACATCTGGCCTAACCAGAGCTGGGCCAGAAAGAAAAGCTTCCTTTAAAGAAAAAAAACCTCAATAGCCTCAGGGGGCCAGAGTCCGCATTCCCCTGTTCTGAAATGGTATATACACATAACATACCTCAAACAACTGAACTTAATACACGTAAAGTGGGAATACAGGTAAATGCCATTAGTTAACTGAATAGGAGTATTTATATATATGATAAAAAATGTACAAATAGGTCACTATGATAGCGCTGTGCTACTTCTGGTAGTGATTGTTACCCTAATGGGGACACAAAGCAATGTCCCCGGAAATGCTATTTTATGCCTTGGACACATCTCGATGTATTAACCCAGTAACCGAAAGTGACGTCCAAAGCGGTGCATCACTTCCGGGGAATAAATTGGTATCCTAGTAGATAGACGCTGCAGAGGACTGTGCGGACAAAACTAAGAACAGCATGTGGGGCAACCTTTGTGGGAATAGAATATGAAGAGAAGTAAGTGAGTTTAGAAGTGATTTTTTGTCTTTTTGATCTCATGTGTGTCAAACATCAGGTACATTTACATCCAAATTGATGCAGTATGCAAAGAATATATTAAATCATGACTATGGCTGATATTGGAGAATTATGAATTGATTTTTACAAATATGCTTTGTTGTAATTGTAGATATTCCTGTTTTGGTCCTGAGGAAGCAGAATTTGTCTGTGAAACGTGTAGATATCAAGGAGTGAGTAACTGGATTGGTAAGATGTTTGAACAGGCTGCAACAAGGATTGATAGGATTACATCTGCAAAAAAATGTTTTTCAGAAAAGAAATAAGCTGAAGAAAATAAATAAATGAGTTCCAGCAAGAGCTTGTAATTAATAGGGGAAGGAAAGTGAAATGGGACTTACAGTGATATAAGTTGGGGTGGACGTATTCCAAGATACGTTAGTATAATGTAGAGATGTCCAGGACTTAATAGATCTGGTAATTAGTTATAGTGTATACTGAGGGAAAAAGGGTTGCCCCAAAGCTGTTCAAAACACAAGAAAGAATGTATAGGGTAATTATTGCTGGTACCCTGACCCCTCTGGTCAGCTGCCACTGACCTGGGGGTTGCTCTGGAGTGGCACCTGGCAGCTACCCTGCGGCCCAAACCTATCCTCACCATTGGAGGCTCTAGTGAAGACCAGGTAGCGGCTTAGTTACGCCCCTCCTGAGTATACCCAGTCAGTGGCACAGTGGGTCCACACGTGCGTGCATAACAAGGCTGGAGTTTGCCGACCCCTGTCCTAGGGTTTAGATTACGCGAGACAGCTCAATACGTCACTTCCACCCTTAGTATGACGAAAACATGATACACGTAGCATTGCAGCTCCTACACAGAAGTGGAGGAGAGCGGAGTTAACCCTTGCGTGGGTTCACACTGCACAACAGGGAGAGGATCTATCTCAATCGCAGAGTCCTGGGCATCCAATCAATGATTAAATAGCCCAAGGGGATGGGTACACCAGAGACACCGAAAACAAGTGGTGACTTGATTGTAGGAGGTGTCCGATTGACGGGTATCTCCCGTTTATCTATCTGAGTACAGTAGATTTCAGGACTGCACAAATACAGTACAATCCAACAATCTATCTGACTAATAGTGTGAGTGTGACACAGTCTAACAAAGTAAAGCACTTTTTTTTCACTTTGACAAAGAAAGCAAGCCAAGCAGCACAGAGAGGTTGTGTTTCTATCAGCAAAATCTCTGTCAGGAGTGGGAAATGCAAGCACGCCTTCGCCTTATATAGGCTAATGGCTGCCTGTGTGGCATGCAGTGACAGACAGCCAATTGGCTGTCTGCCACAACAAAGATGGAGGGGGCATCCGTGCTGTAATTGGAGGGCATGGGGGAGTTGCCCACCCTGCCCAGTTGTTTCAGTGTATTGTGGGAAATCCGAATTCGGGTTTGTCGAATGCAGCAGAATTCAGGTCGGGTCGACCCAATTTCGAACAGCCATATTCGGGTCGAACATAAGGACGACCCGAATTCGAACAACAACACTAGTAATTATCTTATTGATGTTTCTTATTATATATTGATTGTGTTAAATTTCCCAACACCTAATTTTAGGAGCGCCCGCTGCTAATGTTCTAAGGACGGTAAACAGAGCAATGGCTGTGGAAAATAATGTGTCTTTAGACACGGCCTCATCGGGTACACGCAAATCTGAAACCCGCAAGGAGCTAGAGGAGAATGCGTTACCAGCCATTATTGATTTGACAACACCAACGCCAAATTAGATTAAGAGCTCGAGTGGTTTAAACCGCGTAAGGCACGATGGGTCCTATCTGTGTTGTTGATGTTGTCTAATTTTAAATGTCTGCTATTATTCTAATGCTCTTTTTAAACCCCCTCTACAGTAAAATAAAGAAAAATATTGCTAAAGTTAAAGTGTACCCGCCCAGAGACTTGTTTGTTCCTGTCCTGCCTGTAAAACTAAATAAAAAAACGAATGTTTCCGCTTTGTTATACATGCACTTTGAATTCTCAGAAAGACAGCTGCAACCACACTGACGAAGAACGCTCTATGACAGGTACATGGTGTACGGTAGAACTTTTTAGCGGTAGAAAAAGGCGACAGGAATCGTCATGTGTATGAGATCTGGCATTTCCTGAATACAACGTCTGTTTGCCCCGTACATCAAGTTACATCAAGTCAAACAGGAGGTTTTCGATTATCCTACCTGGTATAAAAATGATTCTGAGAAAAGGGATTACATATACTCAGTTTTTAAAAAGAAGGTGTTTGTTTATGTCCTGACAAAATAGCTGTGAACCCCCCTAAAGATTTCAAAACTTTTCCTAAACTCATTGTGGGGTAAGTTTGGTCAGCGGTCTTACTTGCTGAGCACCAGCATAGCCATGGATCCTGATGAGCTTTTCAAATTAGCATTTGTACCATCTTACGACCTCTCTGAGGTTAATTTCATGGATGAAGAGACAGACATAGTCAATTGGAAATATGAAAAAGGGCGCTACACAGTCAACAAAAACATAAGCACGTTTATAGCTTGTTTTACAATGTCCTACGCCACACTGGAGTTATACACGCTCCTACACAGTTTGCAGGAACATTGTCTCCATCACGACACAGATTCTGACATATTTGTAAGTAGAGAGGGTGACTATAACCCACCTTTTGGCGATTTTCTCAGTGAGCTGACTAGTAAAATACCCAACGACACTTATATTACAGAGTTTGTGTCTGCCGGCCCAAAGACATACAGATACAAACTCAACACCAGGAAAACCGTATTAAAGGTTAAGTGTATAACTCTTAATGTCGCTAAAAACTTATTAAATTTGACAGTTTAAAAGGCCTTGTGTTGGATTACTACCGCGATTCTGACCCCAAGACGCAGAAAACGATAGGCATAGAACAACCCGGTATTTACACAAATAGGAAGCGCTGGCACATAGAAACAAAACCGCTATGTAAAATGCAAAAGTGTGTTTACACGGGGAGGCTGATTCATCAAGCAAAATCGGAAGCTCGCTCGCGCATTCGTATTCGCGATCTGAAATCGTAAGCCGTCGCGCAATTCAGCAACTGGATGAGCCCGCGGCCGGAGCCGCACATCACCGGCAGCTTTACACTGGCGAGCCTGCATGAAAAGTCACTGTTCCCCTAAAAAATCATTCTTTCTAATGGCACACATATTACCCTTAGCCCTAAAAAAAAATGTTTGCGCTGTTTAAATGT
>NC_092858.1:820807-824505 GCF_032062135.1 Pyxicephalus adspersus | reverse complement strand
TTCTTTCTAGCGCTATTCACTCTGCCCACCGACCGAGCCCCAGACCAACGCAACCTACCCACCAAATCCGACCAAACCACCACCATCTGTGGAAAGCGAGTTCTCAAACGCAAGAAATCCCATTTGATGTCTCTAATCAACTGGTGAACCGGCCTGATGCCCCAATCATTCCCGCCAGCATGAAGCACCAGTACGGCAGGAACCCGGTCAAGCCCCACAAACCGATTGAACTCCGGCATGACCCTGCCCCAAGTAAGCCCTGGCACACCGAGCCAGCGCAACAGACCAGCAGAATGAGCGATACCCAGCTGTCTTCCTTCCGGACGCACAGCTGCTCTTCGCGCCCCCCGGGACACATATGAATCTCCCAGGATCCAAACTAGTCCGGGAACATTACCTACAGAAGAAATAAACAAATTAAACAAACCAATCCCGTGCCACAACATAACCAACCATGCCAAAACCCTGCAACCAATCAACCCGATAAAACAAAACCCCCGCCTTACTGCACCAGCAGATGAGGCCTGATGTACAAACGAAAACGCCTAGATTCCCAGCGACCGATACGCTTAATTACCTCCTCACTCAAACCCCACCTTGCCGCCTGTGTGGCTGCCCCAATTCTGAAGGAATGCGAAGAAAATTCCTTTTCATTAAAACCAGCTGCTTTCAAACATCGTCTAAACACAGCCAAAAATTGAAATTTTGACAAAGCCCTTCCATCCTGGTGTACCAAAAAGGGGCCCTCCACCCTAGGCCGTACTTCCAAAAATTCCCGCACCGCTGCCACTGGACACACTACCCCACCATCCACCCTGGACAACAGGACCCTAAAACCTTTCCCCAACTGATCAGTTTTAGAACGAGCAATCCACAAACTAACACCATTCCCACCGCAAACCACCTCATTATGCTGCAAACCCCCCGGGCGATGAGTTGCCGGGCTCACCAATTCCCCGATCCGCATAGCCCCAAAGAATGCTAAAACAAAGGCCACCCTGAAAAGCAGCACCTCAAAAACAGATGAACACACCCCCTGCAACCTCCCCAGCACTGACTGCAACACCCCAAAGGACACCGGCCTACGCCGGTCCCGTAACTGCCGCCCCCTCCTATACCCTTTTAGAACCTGACGTACCACAAATTCCTTTGTAAAATCTCTACCACCCAACAATTTAAACAAAAAGGCCAAAGCCGTCAACTTGCGGTTCACCACCGACACTGACACACCCCCCGCAAAACACTGACAAAGAAAAGACAGCAATAAATTCACACCCTCATGGACCCCATCAGACCCCCCAACCAAAGAACAAAATCGGAACCACTCCCCCCAAACCGCAGAGTAGGCCGCCCATGTTGCAGGACTCACAGACTGCTGGACCATACCCGCTAAGAATCCAATACGATCTTCCACAATGCTGCTGGGCAACCGACTCCTTGCCGAGCCGCTCCTGGGGCCAACTGCCGAAAACGATCCCACTGAAAACGAGATAATGCATCCGCAATGTTATTCTGTATCCCAGGTACATGAACAGCACCCGCCGCGATATTCCACCTCAAACATCGCAACACTAAATGCCGCAGCAATTTGATCACTGGACCAGATGAGACCGTACAAGAATTCACTACCTGCACCACCCCCATGTTGTCACAACAAAAACGAATCCGCTTATTTGCCAACCTGGGACCCCAGAGTTCCACCGCCACCACAATGGGGAACAACTCAAGGGCCACCAAATTAGATGTTAAACCTAAACGAATCCATTCCGCCGGCCAAGCCTCTGCACTCCATTCCCCTTGCAAATAAGCCCCATACCCACCACTTCCGGCAGCGTCCGTAAACAACTCCAAATCCGCGTTGACAATAGGACCATCCATCCACACCAAGCGTCCGTTGTAACTTACCAAAAATTCCTTCCACACCATAAGATCCGCCGGCAGTTCTTTATTCAGCCGAATAAAATGCCTGGGGCAACGAACCCCCGCCGTCGCGGCCGCCAACCTTCTAGCAAAAATGCGCCCCATGGGCATGATCCGGCAAGCAAAGTGTAACTTACCCAAAAGCGACTGAAGCTCCCTTAACTGCAACTTACTGCGCCTGCTAGCTTGCACCACCTCATCCACCAAACCACGCAGCTTATCCTCCGGCAAGCGACACTCCATGGAATCCGTGTCAATGACAATGCCCAAGAAAGCCAGCACTGTTGTTGGACCCTCCGTTTTTTCCGCTGCCAATGGCACCCCAAAACGCTGGGCGACATATTGCAGCGAACCCAACAAGACCCTGCAAACCGAAGAATTGGCCGGCCCAATGCAAAGGAAGTCATCCAAATAATGAATAATGGAAGGGACCTCCGTCACATCGCGAACCACCCATTCCAGAAAGGAGCTAAATGTCTCAAACAGTGCGCACGACAATGAGCAGCCCATGGGCAAACACCTGTCCACATAGAACGCCCCTTGCCACATACACCCCAAAAAACGTTGACTCTCAGGGTGAACTGGCAAGAGCCGGAAAGCTGCCTCAATATCTGCCTTCGCCAAGAGCGCCCCCTTACCATACCGCCGCACCCACCGGAGTGCACAGTCAAACGAAGCATAGGACACCGAACACAACTCCGGGTCAATCGCCGCATTCACTGAGCCCCCAAGGGGGTACGACAAATGGTGAATCAGCCGAAACTTGTTCGGCTCTTTCTTAGGAACCACCCCTAAAGGAGACACCAACAAGCCTGCAGTTGGAGGATCTGAAAACAGACCCCCCATCCTGCCAAGCTCCACCTCCTTCGCCAGTTTTTGGGAAACAACTGCCGGCCGTTCCAGCGCTGACTTCAGATTCCCAGCTCGCGGCGGCGGAGCCCCTAGTGAGCAAGGAATCTGAAAACCCACCTTAAAACCAGATTCCAACAGCCGGGCCGCCTCTCTGTCCGGATACCTACTTAGAAATGGGGCCATCCTTTCGACCATCACTGGCGTCTTCCCTTTTTCCAGCGAGTTCGCCAGAACGCCTTTTTCCTTGGCGGAAACACCGCGCCAAACCATGGGCTCCTCCACAACCGGAACACTTGTGCCGGAAGCGGCAGGCAGCGCCAAAGCGGCACGTGTTTTCGTTAAAACTGCCAACACACAACCTTTTTTCTGAGGACCGGGGATCCCAAGGTGGCCTGACCCCCAGCCCCCCCAAGAAAGGGCGAACCCACAACCCGAACAGGCGTCATTAATTTCATCCAAAGACTGATGTCCCTGTGATCCCAACGAATGGAAGGGCGAATGGCCTTTCTTTGCCTGAACTGCTCATCATACCGAAGCCATGCCAAACCGCCATAAACCCTATAAGCCTCCCCAATGGCATCCAAATAACAAAAAAGAGAGGAACATGACTCTGGCGCCTTTTCCCCAATCACACTGGCCAAAATGGCAAAAGCCTGAAGCCAGTTGGCAAATGTCCTGGGAATCAAACGAAAACGTCTCTGCTCCTCCCCTTTTTTCCACTCACCCATGCCATGGTCCAAGTTGAAACGCTCCAGCGGTAACAAGGAGAAAATGTCCACAAACTCCCCCCTCCAAATTTTTTCACGTACTTCTTGTTTTAAATGCACGCCCAAAGGGCCCTCAAAACATACATAGACCTCCCCTCTGGCCGCATCCCCAATACTCACCTGATCACTATCCGGCCCAGGGGCCTCGCTGGGGGGACC
>NC_092858.1:808132-820494 GCF_032062135.1 Pyxicephalus adspersus | reverse complement strand
CCACGACCAGCCGATCCTGAAGCCGCACCAAAGGACCGTTCCGGAACCACCGGGGCCGCACACGCCCTGGACTCATCTTCAGCCTCTGACACCTCGCCTTCTGATCGAACGCCACCAAGCGCCTCCTCTCCGACATCCAAATCTTCCCGAGCTGGAGGGGCCCAAGCCGCAGCAGGACCAGCGGCCGCCTGAAGAAACGCAGTTCCCCGCCCTCCCCTTACACGGGCCGAGCCGCCACTGCCACCTGCAGCGCCGTCCTCACAGGGAACCCCCCTACTCAAGGAAACCCCACTACCCCCCCCCTTCCTGACCCATAGGCAATGCCCTAGAATTGCCATGGGTTAAATTCCTATCCCCTGGCTGCCCAATGCCCTCCCCACCACCAGGGGGCTCTCTCACATTATCACTATCCACAGTATTCAATCTAGGATCCACAGCCCTGTCTAACACCCAGGGCTGCCTATGGATCCCAGAGTCAGCCAGCCGCGATTCATTCGCGGACAAGCCTGCAACCTGGCCACAGGTAAGGGGAGCGCTTTCCCGGCCACCAGCCACCCCCTTCCTTATTCTCCCCCCAGTGCAAGCCGTGTACCGGGGGCTTTCTAGGATACAGCGAAGTCACAAACAAGGAAAAGCAGCCCACTGACACCAGTTTATATAAAACAGGAAGTACTTTACTGCATACTATCACAATAAACAAAATTCCAAACAATAACCCAAAGAAAACACATTAAATACGCTGCTTTTTAATTTGACCTCCACAAACTTACCCACAAGTTATCTGCAACTCACAGCAGAACAAAATCGGGGAAGAAGAGCATTGGAGATATTTTTCTATTCCAGGAGGGATTAGTTACCATGGTACATCTATGCCTTATACATTTGTTATGTTCATATCCCCCAAAGTGTTATCATCTTTTCATAATGGACTTGTTCGGCCCTGGTCAGCACCAGTCCTCACCAGACATCAGTCCCCCAATCTAAAACTGCAGTTTTCACCTTTAGAAAGCCCCTGCTCAGCCTCGGGAGACTGGTTGTGACTCCCAGCACACGGTTACCCCAGAACTTAAAGCGCAAGGGATAGTGTCTGGGAATGAACGGGCATCGAACTAGGAGCCCACAGATAAAGCAGTACCAAGATTCCAACAGAGACAAGTCCAGAATACAGAGCAGAGGTCATACACTGAATATCTGTCCACCAAACTAAGTACACAAGGGCCAAACACAAGCAGAGTCCGTGTCACAGGTCGGTCTAGGCAGCATAAACCCGCAAGGTCTGACACACTAGCTGCTTTTGTTTTTTGAATGTTTTTTGAATGTTTCAATGTCCATTTTGCAATACGTCAATGTTAATTGCTATGTTATTGTGTTTAGCCATTTTGTTAAATTGCAATAACATGTTTTCCACCCTTGATAGGTTCAAATTGCATGTTGGTTTGGTAAGTATTTTTTGAAAAGACAACATTTCTTGGGCCATTTTTGAATTATTTAGGCTTTATATGGACGTGTGGGTTTACCTGTGTTTTTTTTTTTTGCTTTTGTCATACCAATTTTACTGTGACCTTTTTGAAAATGATTCTTTTTAAAATAATGTTGTTTGAAAAATGTTGTGATTGTTGTTTGTAATATTTTGTTTTTATGTGATACCCTTTACAATTTCCCAGTATCTTTTGAGCTTGGGTGATCCAGCAGACCTACAATTTTTACTAGTCAATTGCATTTGTTTTTATGCAGTTGCTTTCTATGAGTTGAAAGGCTAAAATTCTTAAATCTTAGTTGTGTGATGCACATTATTGTGCGCCAATGCGGATCCACTATGTGCGAGTAAACTATCAGTTGAAAAATACACTGGCCACTTTTGCAGAGAAGGATCCTCAATCGGGTAACTTTTTCTCACACTAGCTGCTTTTGTTTTTTGAATGTTTTTTGAATGTTTCAATGTCCATTTTGCAATACGTCAATGTTAATTGCTATGTTATTGTGTTTAGCAATTTCGGTAAATTGCAATAATATGTTTTCCACCCTTGATAGGTTCAAATTGCATGTTGGTTTGGTAAGTTTTTTTTGAAAAGACAACATTTCTTGGGCCATTTTTGAATTATTTAGGCTTTATATGGACGTGTGGGTTTACCTGTGTTTTTTTTTTGCTTTTGTCATACCAATTTTACTGTGCCTTTTTGAAAATGATTCTTTTTAAAATAATGTTGTTTGAAAAATGTTGTGATTGTTGTTTGTAATATTTTGTTTTTATGTGATACCCTTAATACCCTTAATACCCTACAATTTCCCAGTACCTTTTGAGCTTGGGTGATCCAGCAGACCTACAATTTTTACTAGTCAATTGCGTTTGTTTTTATGCAGTTGCTTTCTATGAGTTGAAAGGCTAAAAGACAGCACAATTGTTTTCTTAAATCTTAGTTGTGTGATGCACATTATTGTGCGCCAAACCTCAGGTGTTTGCTGCACATTATTGTGCGCCAATGCGGATCCACTATGTGCGAGTGAACTATCAGTTGAAAAACACACTGGCCACTTTTGCAGAGAAGGATCCTCAATCGGGTAACTTTTTCTTATTAGGTGTATTTTGTTTGTTTTGCTTTATGTGCACTCATGTATGATGACCTATCAGATGATGAAAAAATTAAGAGGCGGATATCAAATCATTATTAGCGTTGCGTAAAATTGATTTTTCTGACCGCTGGTTGTGTTCTGACTAGTGCGTTTAAAAGATGCCAATTACACCGTATCCTGTTAGACATCTTAACAGATGCTTCACTACCAAGAATGAAAGGACTGGTGAAAAAAGTCACATTTTTAGAGTTTTCTTTTTGTACACTTTATGGTCCTGCTTTTCTTACACTGACAAAACATGTTTTGAACAAGATACATAATACTCAAATTTCTGTTGTGAACATATTTGGTGAATGTGTTTTGCATTTCAAGATTATTGCAAGGCGCCTTCATAAGATCTTTAACAACTGCCTAATTTACCTTGTCGGGTGGGAATAATGCCTCGTCTGTAAAATTTTGAGGTAATCCCCCAATAAAACTGATATTTGTAAATAAATGTAAGAGTGCGTCATACAATTTTTGCTAACATGCATAAAACCAAATAACATTGTCAGATTTGTGCGACATTAGTGTGTCTTGGTGCATCAATAAACGCTTTACAAAAAAACTCTTTCCAGAATTTGAGGGGTCGGTTAAAATACAAGAGAAAGGGTGTTGAAATCGTGCATTCATGGTGCTTTGCTTAATAACCAAAAGGCAAAGTGGTAAAGTGTGTCATCAGCTGTCTCTTTGTGTAAACACACTTTTGCGTTTTACGTAGCAGTCTTGTCTCTATGTGCCAGCGCTTCCTATTTCTGTAAATACCGGGTTGTTCTATGCCTATCGTTTTCTGCGTCTTGGGGTCAGAATCATGGTAGTAATCTAACACAAGGTCTTTTAAACTGTCAAATATAACAAGTCTTGTGTTAGTGACATTAAGAGTTATACCCTTAACCTTTAATACGGTTTTCCTGGTGTTGAGTTTGTATCCGTAAGTCTTTGGACCGGCAGACACAAACTCTGTAATATAAGTGTCGTTGGGTATTTCACTAGTCATCTCACTGAGCAAATCGCCCAAAGGTGGGTTATATTCACCCTCTCTACTTACAAATATGTCAGAATCTGTGTCGTGATGGAGACAATGTTCCTGCAAACTGTGTAGGAGCGTGTATAACTCCAGTGTGGCGTAGGACATTGTAAAACAAGCTATAAACGTGCTTATGTTTTTGTTGACTGTGTAGCGCCCTTTTTCATATTTCCAATTGACTATGGCTGTCTCTTCATCCATGAAATTAACCTCAGAGAGGTCGTAAGATGGTACAAACGCTAATTTGAAAAGCTCATCAGGATCCATGGCTATGCTGGTGCGCAGCAAGTAAGACCGCTGATACCTTCTTTTTAAAAAGTGAGTCTATGTAATCCCTTTACTTAGAATCATTTTTACACCAGGCAGGATAATCGAAAACCTCCTGTTTGACTTGATGTAACTAGATGTACGGAGTAAACAGATTCAGGAAATGCCAGATCTCATACACATGACGATTCCTGTCGCCTTTTTCTACCACTAAAAAGTTCTACCGTACACCATGTACCTGTCATAGAGCGTTCTTCCTCAGTGTGGTTGCAGCTGTCTCTGAGAATTCAAAGTGCATGTATAACAAAGCAGAAACATTCGTTTTTTTATTTAGTTTTACAGGCAGGACAGGAACAAACAAGTCTCTGGGCGGGTACACTTTAACTTTAGCAATATTATTCTTTTCTTTACTGTAGAGGGGGTTTAAAAAGAGCATTAGAATTTTAGCAGACATTTAAAATTAGACGACATCAACAACACAGATAGGACCCATTGTGAATTACGCGGTTTAGACCACTCAAGCTTAATCTAATTTGGCTGTTGTTGGTGTTGTCAGATCAATAATGGCTGGTAATGGCATTCTCCTGTAGCTCCTTGCGGGTTTCAGATTTGCGTGTACCCGATGACGCCTTGTCTAAAGACACATTATTTTCCATAGCCATTGCGCTGTTTACCGGCCTTAAAACGTTAGCAGCAGGCGCTCCTAAAATTAGGTGAAGTCTCTGGGCGGGTACACTTTAACTTTAGCAATATTTTTCTTTATTTTTCTGTGGAGGGGGTTTAAAAAGAGCATTAGAATTTTGGCAGACATTCAAAATTAGACGACATCAACAACACAGATAGGACCCATCGTGCCTTACGCGGTTTAGACCGCTTGAGCTCTTGATCTGTCGTTGGTGTTGTCAGATCAATAATGGCTGGTAACGCATTCTCCTCTAGCTCCTTGCGGGTTTCATATTTGCGTGTACCCGATGACGCCTTGTCTAAAGACAAGTTATTTTCCATAGCCATTGCGCTGTTTACCGGACTTAAAACGTTAGCAGCGGGCGCTCCTAAAATTAGGTGCTGGGAAATTTAACACGATCAAAATATAATTAGAAACATCAATAAGATAATTACGTATACGGTGACAGCCTTTACAGGTCATTCGAGATGCCGACACGCAGACTACTGATCCATCTGAAAGGACCAGCAAGCTGTTATCTCCACCGACCATCTGAAAGAGTTGTGCGTCTTCAGGATATACAACCGAGGTTTCAGGAATAACGTCACACAGCAGCATTTGAGAATCCGAAATGAAATCCCCGTACATTGTGTTATCATCGTAATAGTCCATCTATAAAACATTTTTGAATTAAATTATATTTAAAAATATAAATGATTGAATAACAATGCTGTTAAATAAAACCATTAAAATTCATAAAGAGCGGGGAAAATTACCAAACTGGTAAACGTAAACATAATATATTTAAAATAATATAGACGGTAGAAAAATATGCAACATAAATGTTACAAAAAAAAATAGATATAAATAAATAAGTACAAATAAATAACAGTAAATATTCATCTTGGGGGTTCACATTATTTTCCATAGCCATTGCGCTGTTTACCGTCCTTAGAACATTAGCAGCGGGCGCTCCTAAAATTAGGTGTTGGGAAATTTAACACGATCAATATATAATAAGAAACATCAATAAGATAATTACGTATACGGTGACAGCCTTTACCGGTCATTTGAGATGACGACACGCAGACTACTGATCCATCTGAAAGGACCAGCAAGCTGTTATCTCCACCGACTTCAGGATATACAACCGGGGTTTCAGGAATAACGTCACACAGCAGCATTTGAGAATCCGAAATGAAATCACCGTACATTGTGTTATCATCGTAATAGGCGATCTATAAAACGTTTTTGAATTAAATTATATTTAAAAATATAAATGATTGAATAACAATTCTGTTGATAAAATTTTTAAAAGCGTGTTTATAACAATTTTCATAAAACCATTAAAATTCATAAAGTGCGGGGAATATTACCAAACTGGTAAACGTAAACATAATATGTTTAAAATAATATAGACGGTAGAAAAATATGCAACATAAATGTTACAAAAAATATATATAAATAAATACAAATAAATAGGTACAAATAAATAACAGTAAATAATAATCTTGGGGGTTTCAGGAACAAAAATGCATTCCTAATGGTTGAATTTCACAAGTGCTTTAATTTGGGATCCCCATATCTTAAAATGCTTGAAATCTGGCAGGCTGATATTTTGGAGATATATTGGGCCTATTAGCTATGAGGGTCCTCAGAGTTGTAAGGCTTTTTGCATCTTTCAAATAAAATATGGGTGGAGAGGGGATAGGTTAATTATCTCTTTTAGTTTTCAGCACTCCTGTGGTTAATTATCTCTTGTAACCTTGAAAGCAGTTAGTTTTTGGCACTTGTGGGGTTAATCATGTAATTTAGTTAATTATGGTTATTTGGTTCATTATCTCTTTTAGTTTTCAGCACTCTTGTCGCTATTGCTGAGTCGAGGTATTGTATTGTTACGCACATGGTATGGATTAAACACATTGTTAGTAAATCAACATGCTGCATTGTATAAAGATTTATTGCCATCAATGATATAAAACAACACACTGCATACAATTAGTTATTTCAGCACTCCTGGGGTAATTATCTCTTGTAATCGTGTTAGTAGGGGAGAGAGGAAGCAAGTCGGTGAATGGGTGGAGAGTGGGTGGAATATAGGAGGGCTAGGGGGAGGGCGGTAGGCAGGTAATGGGGGAGACTTGGGATGGCCTTGGGAGGAGCGTTGGAGGGTTTATGGGTGGAGGGGGCTGGGTTGTGGGTGGGAAAAAGGGTGTGTTGACCTGTCACTTTTAGTTTGACAAAAACTAGCTGGGCCACCTAGTCCAGTTAAGATAGTAATAATGAAAATGAATATGTATTTTGACATACACACACAAGTGAAATCACCAATCAATGTTCCTTGATACATGTATTATAACATTTTTGCCAACAATCCTTTATTCGAATATTGGATTTCTCTAAAGTCAAACTCTAATGAAATTTAAAGCAGATCCCAAATGGTCGATCGCAATTTTTTTGTACAGTCATACTATTGTGTGATGACATATTATAAAGTGCTAATTATTATATATGTACAGCATGATATAAAGTAAAGAAAAAAAGTATCAAAACAACAACTGCAACAATTCAAAGTATAAATGAAGACATTTTGTGAATTAGTATAATGTAAAATAAATAAGTAGCACCAAAAAAAGATGAAAAAATGAAGCATTAAAGATTCAAACCGACCTGTAATGGACTGTAGATGCGCACAGAACAGGGACCAAGTGTAGTCTTGACAGCTTAACAGATCCTCCTGAATCGCGCATCTGCAAACAAATCACCTTAATTGGTGTATTCTTGACCCCATTGCTCATTTATCAATGGAGGAATCGGGCTGGCAAATGAAGGCGAGAGCACTATCACTTAAGTTCGGCTCCGGCTAACTGCAATACGCCTCAGATATAGGCACGTCCATGAATAGCTAATGCTGTGTAGTTGTGAGTAACTGGAACAGTGGCAGACTATGTGTGACTGTGTGTGCTGATGTGTTATCCTAATCTATGTTGCTACATTTGATACTTTGCTTGCCATTTAGCACAATAGCTGCTTTTGTTTTTTTAAACTTTGAATGTTTCAATGTCCTTTTTGCAAGACGTCAATGTTAATTGCTATGTTATTGTGTTTAGCCATTTTGTTAAATTGCAATAATATGTTTTCCACCCTTGATAGGTTCAAATTGCATGTTGGTTTGGTAAGTTTTTTTTGAAAAGACATCATTTCTTGGGTCATTTATGAACTATTTTGGCTTTATATGAAAGTGTGGGTTTACCTGTTTTTTTTTTTTTTTTTGGTTTTGTCATACCAATTTTACTGTGACCTTTTTGAAAATGATTCTTTTTAAAATAATGTTGTTTGAAAAATGTTGTGATTGTTGTTTGTAATTTTTTGTTTTTATGTGATCTCCTTTACAATCTCCCGGGCTCTTTTAAGCTTGGGTGATCCAGCAGACCTATAATTTTTACTAGTCAGTTGCGTTTGTTTTTATGCAGTTGCTTTCTATGAGTTGAAAGTCTAAAAAACAGCACAATTGTTTTCTTAATTCTTAGTTGTGTGATGCGCATTGTTGTGCGCCAAACCTCAGGTGTTTGCTGCACATTATTGTGTGCCAATGCGGATCCACTATGTGCGAGTAAACTATCAGTTGAAAAATACACTGGCCACTTTTGCAGAGAAGGATCCTCAATCGGGTAACTTTTTCTGTATTTTCTTTGTCTTATTGTTTGGAAATTTGTTTATTGTTATAGTACTCAGTAAAATACATTTTGTTTTATATGAGCTGGTGTCCACATTGTCTTCCCTGTTTGTGACTTCGCTGTATCCTAGAAAGCCCCCGGTACACGGCTTACACTTGTTGTCCTCCTGATAGTGTCTGATTAAGCAGCAGCTGTTCCCACCTTGCTTTAGCTGCTCTGCTGGCTCTGGACTTAGGGGTGTTGCCGAGCCCTAGTCAGTTATGGTCTATGTGTGTGGCAGTCTATAAAACCAGTTTTGAAAAAGGTTGGGGGAAACACTGTATAGGCTGGTAGGATTTTAAGCTGCTGTGTCACACCGCGGGCTAGCCTGTATCTCACACACACATGATTGTTCCTGTTCTTTAGGGTAATACCAGGTATGGCGAGGCAGAGTAAATTGCTCAAGTGTTCCGGCTACCATCGGAGCCCACCCCAGTACACGGCTTACAGGGGGAGAAAGGGAAGGCAGAGGAATGAGAAAGGCAGAAGAAGAAGAGTAGAAACTAAATAAGGCTGAAAGAAAAGTGACAGGTAACAGAAGAAGTGGGAGAAAAGACAAAAGGAGAAAGGAGAGAAAGCAGAGAGAGATAATAAATAGAGAATCTATGTGTGAGTGCATGAGTGTGTGTGCATGTTATAAAGGGGGTATGTAGCCACTATGAGCCTGATTCATTAAGCAAAATCGGAAGCTTGCTCTCGCGCGTGTAAACACGATCCGCAATCAGACACCAAATTTGTCAACCAAATTTCAGCCGGCGAGAATACGCTGGCGTATTCTCCTGGCAGTTATCAACTGAAATGATTGCGTGCTTCGAGCTTTACATCTCCGGCAGCGTGACACTGGCGAGCTTGCATTAAAAGTCACTCTTCCCCCAAAAAATAATTCTTTCTAATGGCACACATCTTTCACTTATCCCTAAATAAAATGTTTGTGGTGTTCAAATGTTTAAAACATATATATTAGCTAAGAAATAAGCATATTTTTAAATGACCTAATATTTTCAGGTTTGAAAAGAGTCAACTGATTTCAGTTTTTTACATAGGCGCCTATCTAAACGCTTACAATGCCTGACCGGAGGATCTGCCTGGTGTAAACAACTTACGAGTTCAGGCAGACGAGACCTTGCTTTTGTCAGCGGATTAGATCATCAAACAAAGTTCTTCTTTCCTTCCATAGATATATAAAAATAGATAAAAAATATAATAAAAAATAATATTATATAAAAAATAATAATAAAAATGTTAAAAGTTACACTAAACACACACATTATTTAAATTACTTTAACATTAAAGCCTACTTTGTTTTAATTTAATATTTATTAGATAGCTTTTCACTGGTGTACAAATGTAAAGGATCATATCAACAAATTTTTATGGAATGTCCAACTGTCAAAAAACAAGCAGTCAAACTGAATAGACTGGGCACATCTCAATTACAGGCGAATTCGTATCAGCTGTGCGCATAAACATTCAGATGATGAAAAAATTAAGAGGCGGATATCAAATCATTATTAGCGTTGCGTAAAATTGATTTTTCTGACCGCTGGTTGTGTTCTGACTAGTGCTTTTAAAAGATCCCAATTACACCGTATCCTGTTAGACATCTTAACAAATGCTTCACTACCAAGAATGAAAGGACTGGTGAAAAAAGTCACATTTTTAGAGTTTTCTTTTTGTACACTTTATGGTCCTGCTTTTCTTACTCTGACAAAACACTTTTGAACAAGATACATAATACTCAAATTTCTGTTGTGAACATATTCGGTGAATGCGTTTTGCATTTCAAGATTATTGCAAGGCGCCTTCATAAGATCTTTAACAACTGCTTAATTTACCTTGTCGGGTGGGAATAATGCCTCGTCTGTAAAATTTTGAGGTAATCCCCCAATAAACCTGATATTTGAAAATAAACATAAGAGAGCGTCATACAATTTTTGCTAACATGCATAAAACCAAATGACATTGTCAGGTTTGTGCAACATTAGTGTGTCTTGGTGCATCAATAAACGCTTTACAAAAAAACTCTTTCCAGAATTTGAGGGTAGAAAAATATGCAACATAAATGTTACAAAAAAAAATAGATATAAATAAATAAGTACAAATAAATAACAGTAAATATTCATCTTGGGGGTTTCAGGAACAACTTCACACAATTTGAGAATACAAAATGAAATCCTCATACAACAAGTTATCGGCATAATAGGCCATCTATAAAACATTTTGTGCAGCGTGAATTACATTATTGACGCCAATTTTAAATAAAGTCTAAAATTATCTGTTTAAAATATTATATTTAGATATATAAATGACTGAATAATAATTCTGTTCATAAAATTGTTAAAAACATGTTTATACCATTTTTCATAAAACCGTTAAAATACATAGAGCGTGGAAAATTGTCAAACAGTTAAACATAAACATATAATGTACAAAATAATAAAGAAGGTAGAAAAATATGCACAATGAATGTTACAAAATATATATATATATATATATATATATATATATATATATAAAAATAAATAAGTACAAATGAATACATTCAAATAAATAACAATAAATAATAATCAAGTGTTGCATGCTGTCTGAAAACTAGTAGCATGTGCTTTTATAGGTTGTGTAACACGTGCTAAGGGAGACGGCGGGGGCTTGTGTTCTGATGTGTTGTAATTATGAGTATGTGTAAATTGTTGCCTAATAGTTCTGTAAGACGCTCTTACAGGGGGGTGATGGTATAAACACACTACCAGTAATGACAATCCATTACAGTCTGTTTTTGCATCTTTCAAAGAAAATATGGGTGGAGAGGGGATAGGTTAATTATCTCTTTTAGTTTTCAGCACTCCTGTGGTTAATTATCTCTTGTAATCTTGAAAGCAGTTAGTTTTTGGCACTTGTGGGGTTAATGACGTCATTTAGTTAATTATGGTTATTTGGTTCATTATCTCTTTTAGTTTTCAGCACCCTTGTCGCTATTGCTGAGTCGAGGTATTGTATTGTTACGCACATGGTATGGATTAAACACGTTGTTAGTAAATATCAGTCCATTACAACCTGTTTTGCTGCTTTCAACATGCTGCATTGTATAAAGATTTATTACCATCAATGATATAAAACAACACACTGCAAACAATTAGTTTTTGCAGCACTCCTGGGGTAATTATCTCTTGTAATCATGTTAGTAGGGGAGAGAGGAAGCAAGTCGGTGAATGGGTGGAGAGTGGGTGGAAAATAGGAGGGCTAGGGGGAGGGCAGTGGGCAGGCAATGGAGGAGACTTGGGATGGCCTTGGGAGGGGAGAGGTGTTTGTTGTAAAAATAACTAATATTTGTTTTATCTTTTTGTTTGGACAATGCTTTTCCTGCGGTACGACCAGCAGCCGTCGATCTACGCCAAGCGGTGGATTGTGTTGAGGCTGGCACACGGGCTCTGGACCCCTGCAGGTACGCGGCCAAGTGTAAACCTAATTCATCACTTTTTGAGAGACCTGAAGCGGGGGAGACCGGCTTTCCTCTACGAAGTTTCGGTCCGCATCCTGTCTGGTAAGTACTGCATTTTGTCTTCTACTCTTGTTAGGGCTAGTGTTATAGAATGTTTTGGGATTGTGGAAAGTAGTATTGTCTGGCCTAGAAATTGTTTGTTTATCATGTCCTCGAATTTATTACCTTTATCAATTTGTTTTTTTATTTTTAAAACAGCCAACTCTTCATCACGCCATCGCCGACGGCCATCAAGGTGGTTGGCCATGCCACAGGAGGTGGAATAGGAGGAGTCTGCCGCGGATGTGTCATCCACTGCTAAGGGGAGGAGGAGCCCGCAGAGGAGGAGCCTGAGTCTGAAGACGAGGGAGAGGAGGTGGCCGAGAACATTGCTTTGAAGCTAACCTTACAATCACCTTTTTTAGTTACAAATACAAAGATCGAACATGAAGCTTCCCGTCAATAATCAGGTGACAAATGAAGGTTCTTTTCAGGTTGTTGGCAAGCATGAATAAAAACAGATAAACGTTTTTCAGTTGTAGTTTACTGGCAAATGTTTTATCCCATTTTTTGGACATGTCTAGGCAGCTTTTAACAGAA
>NC_092858.1:716298-800655 GCF_032062135.1 Pyxicephalus adspersus | reverse complement strand
GACCATGTGCAAATCATAGAACAAATAAAGGTTAAAGATGCAAACTTTGTTTATTGTGTTTTGTTATTCCTTTCTGTAAGGACAGCAGAATAAGGATTCATTTAAAGAAACCTTAAAAGATTAGGATTTTTACAGGCCTGAAATGGGGTTCTGATGATTGCTGAATGTTCTGCTCCTTTCATGGATAGGTCAGAATAGCTGACAATTGAAATCACCATGTTCTCATACATCTACGGCACATGGGTTCTTCCCAAGAATATTCCCATAAGAATATGGGAATTATCCTCAATAGCGTCTATTCCACCATGGTGACAATTGGAATTGTGATGTCTGTGTCCATTACAGCTTTTTCCTGCTGGCAGTGTCATTGTAGCATATGAAAGGTTAAACTGGAAATCATAGGGACATCACAAATCAGCCCGTTACCTGGAAGTTTGTACCGCATGCTCCCCAGGGGAGTGGTGACTATGTAAGGTCAGACTTTCCTAGCCTTAAACAGCTGCTGCAAGCCTGGACAGTGGAACCAATAGAATCTATTAAATTATCAAGTTCATCATGTGGGCCAGGCGAAGTATATGTATCAGGTGTCAAATACAGCAAAGAGTAGAAAGGCTAATAAAAGATGCAAAAAGGTTGCAAGGCAGAAGCCTTTTCTAAATTTGTCAAACAAAAGTGCATCAAGTCTTCCAAAACATGCAGAAAATGTACTGAATGTAGTAATGGTCAGATAAGACCAAGGTTCAACTTTTGGCCACGATTTCTGGCGCTAATACAACACTTCCCATCACCAAAAGAACCCCCTCCCCACAGTGAAGCATGGTGGCGGCAGTATTATGCTTTGTAGAACTGGGGTTTAATCAAGGTGGAGGAAATTATAAACAGTTCCAAAAATCTGTAGCTTCTGGCCCTAAACCTTCAGGCATCTGCTAGAAAGAGGAGAAGAGGAATTTCTCTTTTTAACATGACAATGATCCCAAGCATAGATCCAAATCAACAAGAATTAACACTCTGGCCTTTGCAGCGTTGGGTCCCAGGTTTGAATCTCAGCCGGGACACTATCTGCATGGAGTTTGCATGTTCTCCCCATGTTTGCATGATTTCCCCTAGATCTTCCAGTTTCCTCTCACATTACAAAACAATAAAAAATATGCAGTTAGATAAATTTTCTTCCCCGAAAAAAAAGACATGACTATGGTAGTAACATTAGATTGTGGGCCACTTCGAGGGACAGCTAGTAAAATGACTACAGAAATCTGTGCAGGATGTTCTTCTATCACACTTCATGGCAGGAAAAGAGGTATTTGTTTAAGAGATGTCCCCAGTCATTTCCAAATGCACCGAGTACCAGCACACTATGGAGATAGACTAGTTAAGCCCAGTATACATGGATGACCAAGTGCTGCCAGAAAAAAAAAGTAAAATATAAAAAAGTGGAGAAAATAAAAAGCATCCCAACACTTCCAACTCCCCTATCTTGTTTGTTAGACTTCTAGCATTGGTGGAGAGGCTCTTTAAACCATTGCTGCTTTTACCTTCATTGTTTGCCAAATCATTTTGTTTTTTAGCACAACTTCTGTTAGTTGGTCATGCTCTAGATGCTCACGCGCAGTAGTTAGTAGCAGACATCTTTATTCGGTGTTCATTCCTGCTGCCATTACATAAATCCATAAATATGTATATAACTACTTCCTCAACTCCCACCAACGAGATGCAATAATATAGTTGTACCAGTATCTCAGTAGTGAGACCCCTTGGAGACCATACACAGCATATAACATATTGCTACATCCTTTCCCTTTTAAATGAAGGAACAATGAAATCTAACTAACACAAAATGGTGAACATGAACAAGTAGAACATAACTATAGTATAGATATACTCCTTGAGGTAGGCTGGCTTTCTGATTGTTCTGCCCGCTCGTGTAACATATGAGGTTTGCTCACACAATCTTGGTGTTCCTGTGATTCTGGCAGTCTATTTTTTGGGAATGGCTGTCTCTGACCAGAGACCTCCCCTCGCTCCTCAGCAGTCTCTGCTTCTTTGTTGCCGGTATTCATAGTGTCATTGCTTTGAGTGCTATTTCTCCTCAATATTCTTCCTTCCTCTGTTAAAATTGCATAGGACCGTGGTGCAATTTTCTGGACGACCTTCACCTTTTGCCAGTGTTTGTCATATTTTCCCATTGGCTGAATACGTACATTTTCATTTCTCTGGAGAACAGGTAGATCTTTAGCAGATTTATTGTAATAGAAAGCTTGCCTATCTTGATTCTTCTTCAGTTTGATTCTAACATTGCCCACAAGCTTTGGCTTTAGTAGTTGACCTGCAGTTGGTAAGAGCGTCCTTGTGCGTCTACTCATAAGCCACTGTGCTGGACTGGTGTCTAGACCTTGTGTGGGTGTGTTTCTGTGGTCCACTATAGACAGGTATATATCTGTACCTGCCTGTTTTGCTTTTTGAATGAGTCTTTTGGCTGTTTTTACTGCTGACTCTGCTTTACCATTGATTTTCTGAGTATATCCTGGAGATGATGTCTGGTGCTCAAATTCCCACCTCTCCCTGAATTTTTTCAACTCCTCAGATGTAAATTGAGCAGCGTTGTCACCCTTGTGTCCTGTAAGTAGTCTATCTCCCAAAAGCTGGAAAAATAGTCTACAGTTACCAGATATTCTTTGTCGTTCCACGTGAACAGATCAGTTCGTACTTTTCACCATGGTCTGTTTGGAATTGTATGTGGTTGCAATGTCTCTTTCGGTTGCTTATCATTGCATGCTGCACATATTTCACACTGTGCTATAAAGCTGTGGTCATTCATTCCAGGCCAATAAACATTCTCGTGCATGACGTAGACATCCTTCTAAGTGAGTAGAGTGTAATGTTTCTGTCTCCTCTGAGGGATACCGGTATAATAGCGCTTTCTCCTTTGAAGATGATACCATGCTGCACAGAGATTTCATCTCTTATGTGAAAAAATGGAGAAACTTCCATAGAAGCATGATGCTTGTACTTTGGCCATCCCTTCACGACGACATTCTTTAAGATCTGTAGAGTTTTATCATCCTCTGTGCCGCTCTGTATTTGTTTCAGTCTGTCAGACAGACAGATATTCACACATATTTATGCTTTCAATGTCCTTTTCTTCTTCACCTGTGATAGGTAAGTAAGCTCTGCTTAGGGAATCTGCAATCAGTAAATCCTTCCCTGGACAGTAACTAATGTTAAAATCATATTTCTGAAGCCTTAAAAGCATACGCTGCAGTCTTTTTGGGGCATTCAGTAGTGGCTTCTTTGTAATACTTTCTAAAGGCTTGTGACTTAAAAGCAGTTTCATGGCTATCTGTCCATTCCCAGAGTATGTCTTCGTGAGTTAGCTGCCTCTGTGGCTCACACATGTCTGATAAATGCTTGCAAAATTTAGAAAGATAATTCACCATGCCCAGGAATCGTTGTACTCCCCGTATATCTGTAGATGCAGGCATATCCTGTACTGCCCTCACCTTCTCTGGATCCACTTTAACACCCTTTGAGGTTAGTAGATGTCCAATATATGGTACTTCTGTCATTTTTAATTGGAATTTTTCCAGGTTCAGTTTTCTACACCTGTCCAAGAATTGTATCATCTTTTTATTGTGATCCTTTGTTGCCAATTCTAGATCTTCACCTTCTCCAACTATTAGTATATCATCCGCTATTATTTTTACTCCCAACAGTCCTTCCAAAGCATGCATCAATTTTTGTTGGAACATTTCTGGAGCCGGGCTTCCCCATGGGAATTCTCAGCCACGTATAGCGTCCAAATGGGGTAGAAAATGTTGTCAATAAACTTGATTCTTTATCCAGTTCCACATGCCAGAATCCATTTTTCACATCACATGCCAAAAAGATTTTAGCCTTTGAGAGATCAGGGAGAAAATAGTAGGCATTGGATAGTGATTCCTTTTAAGAGCCTTGTTCAGTGGCTTAGGATCAATGCATATTCTTAACTTGCCACCAAACCGCTTATCCAGTCTGTGCTTTCCTGTACTGGTGCTAATATGCCTCTGCTGTGCAAGTCTTTAAGTTGTTGCATTAAGGCTACAGGTACTCTTGTGGGCAGTCTCGTAGGCTGTATTGTATGACCAATTTCTAGTTTGTATTTACTTTCCAGGCACCCATCACCTTCAAATAAATCAGCATACTCTGTTTATATGTGCTGAAAATCAAAAATGCAATCTGCCTTTTGTTTAGGATTGTGAGTATTCTTAGAAACTTCCAGAGCCATGATGTTATGGAACTGCACCTTTATTAGGTCCATAGCCTGAACTGCTTTCACTCCCAGCAAAGGAATGTGATCGTCCTCCTGCAGCACAGTAAATTCCACTCTGTGGCTCTTTCTGTTACATGGATTTCCTAATTTTAGCTTGCATGTTCCCATGGGTTTCAAAACACTCCTCAGCTCTGTCACATATCTGTCCATACTTTCCCCAGCCTCCTGATGCCTTGGGAAGAATTTCTATCTCTCCACTGTCTCGTTCTTTTTGGGGTCACAGTGTTTATCCAATGCCAACAGTATGTCTGTCAGTGGTAGGCTGTCTGTCAGCAAGGTCTGGGATATTTCTCTGCCTTTTTCCCCAACTAAGTAATAAAACAGCTTTACTTTCCTCTGCTCATCTCTGGGTGCCACTGTCAGATCCACATACAGAGTAAACTCTTCCTTCCAGTGTCTCCATGTCTGTGAGAGATTGGAAGAAGTGACGTCTCTGAGGGGGTTTCAGGCCACTCTCCATAATGCAGTATGACAGGGACTCTGTACTTACAGTCGCTGATTCTCTGTACAGTTCTAGTTATCACCTGTTTAATATTAATAATAGTGTCACTGAATCTGTATTTATAGACAGCAGACTTGTAATTCAGAGGTCCTGTGCACCGCTGCCACCATGTTCCTGCTCCAGAGGCTCACACGCAGTAGTTAGTAGCAGACATCTTTATTCGGTGTTCATTCCTGCTGCCATTACATAAATCTATACATATGTATAAAACTACTTCCTGAACTCCCACCAACGAGATGCAATAATAAAGTTGTACCAGTATCTAAGTAGTGAGACCCCTAGAGGCCATACGCAGCATATAAACATTGATACACAACTAGTCCTGCACAATCCAATGTTTGTAACATGGGAAGCTCCTTATAATTATCCATAACCCTCCCTCCAACTATCCCCAATCCACCCTCCACTAGTGGCTGACCCCTGTCTGACTTTTTCTGCCATCCTATTACCTGGCTCTGCCAGCCTATCAAAAGGCCTTTATCATCCATGTGGCTGGTTGATGCACAAAAGAAGTTTTCTGCTTGTCTGGCTGTTTTTTATTTTTTTTTACTAGATTCATGTGGGCAGTGTCGGTTGATTCATTAGAAATGTACATTGGCCTTTTTCCTTGATCTTCTGACTTAAGGACAACACTGTGAATGTCATAGAGTGGCCCAGCCAGAGCCCCGACTATGGAACATCTCTGGAGACATCTGACCATCCTGTCCCCATCCAACTGGACTGAGCAAAGAAGAATGGCAGAAAATCCCCCAAGTTACGTGTTCAAAGCTTGTTCCATTATAACCCAAAAAGACTGGCAGGTGTAATTGCTGCTAAAGGGGCTCCATCCTACAAAAGTAAAGGTTCTGAATATTTATAGAAATGGGAGATTTCAGTTTTTTCTTTTTAAAACATTGATAAACTTGTCTAAAATTTTCACTTTGTCATTATGGGTTGCTGAGTGTAGATTAAAGAGATAAGTAGATAACAAAACTGAAACAAGTGAGGGGTTCTGAATACTTTCTGAAGCCGCTGTGTAGGCATTTATAATGCTGCTTAAACATGACTAAAAATGTACATTTCTTCTCAAATATTTTCTTTTTATTCAAGCACTTCTGTTTTTTATTGTAAGGTATTGTACAAGAGTTTGCAATATTTTTTTCATATGGGACAGCTCCGATGGTGTGTGTGTCAGCAGCAATGGCTGTTATTTGTTGCGTACACCCTATATGTTGTGTAGTAGAATTAAACACATGGCAAATTCAGTGGATGTTTGGCATCATATCTCCATTTGTCTATTTATGCCTCTTCCAGGCTAGAAATTGAGGATGGCTTTGGGTCCCCTGGCTGATTTTAAAAAGGGCACCTGACTTTAAATTAGGAGGGAGTTGCAGCCTGGGGCCGGGTGGCTCAGGTGGGCAGACGGTGTGCTGAGAGAGCCATGGAGGTCTTCCAAAGTTTGTCTGTGAAAGCCACAGAAAGCCAGGAGGCTAAACGTGTAATCTGAAGTACTTTAGTGGGAGTGTGTGTAGAAAATTTCCCACAAATGGTTTAGATTACTGTTATGTTTTCCTAATACCAGAATATGTTGTAACCAGTCCCTAGGAGAGGGGGGTGCAGCCAGTAAATTGCTCCAGGGCCTATGAAGCCCACTGCGTCCTATAATTTTTATTATAATCTGAACATTTATTTATTTATTTATTTAATTTCATTATTATTGTATTTTTTAAAATTTTGCAAGTCTGATTAGTTTCAAAATTAAAAAGGCACGTGGGTCATAGGGTATTAGAAAGCAGTCAACAGTTTACAACGTAAGAGGCATTCATGAAGGCTGCCCTGGGAGAGAAGTCATGTGGTCCACAAGGGTATTCCCCGCTCGGTGGGAAATAAGGAAGAGGTTCCAGGAACAGTGAGAAAAAGTCATCAGCCGGCAAACAAATATGTCATGTAGTTGCCGTGTTCGGAAACACCGCAACTTCAGGAAGTGAACCGTTGTGAACAGTTAAGAAACTAAGCAAGTGCAGAAAAAGCAAAATACAAAGAAACAATATTGATTCTGATCTAGCAAAATGGATTCATTTTGAATATGTAATTCAGAATTTCCCAAGCACCTTTGTTTGGCAGACAGTAAATACTAATATAAATGTCTTTTACTGTCTGGGATGGGGTATATGTAGCACCCAGACTGAGGTATTACCTGTATTAAAGGCTCCAGGGAAACACAGTGGTCATTGGTTTATAGAGGATAAAAACCTGGTTCTTTAGGGCCCTGGAGCCGGCCAAGGAAAGTGAAGGGTGGGTTCCATTGGCCAGTCTTGATTGGGATATGTGCACCTGCACTCAGATGCAACTTAAGAAGAGGTAATTAGTCAGACGGGCGCTCGGTTAGTTCCAAGCTTTGTGAGGGAACTGAGCTCGGCCTGGCTAAAGTGACGATTCCATGTGAGTGGAACATGCTTGTTTAGTTACCTAAAGACTGCTTGGTATTGGTTGTGCTTTAAACTGCTTTACTGTCAGAGAGGGACTATTTCAGTAAAGGTATATAGTTGCTCAGCTGAGCCATTTCTTTTGTTTGTTTGATGCTAAAAAATAAACAGGCCGGAACCTGCAATTTTAAAGTCTGCTGTCTCATTCACTGCTACCTTGTGACCCATTGCTACAGGCGATCCCACAACTGTTATAAAAATATTACTTTATTACATTTATACCTATACACACTCATCTAAATGTGTCAATGTAATCTACGATTGTTAGAAATAATAAATATACATACACCTGTGTAGAATTTTGTAAAAGGGTCCACACACCTTCTATACACGGGTAAGAGTCGGTGCAGTACCGCATGCATATCCTCCCCTTCTTTTCTGCATTGAAAACTTTACACTTCATACCAAAACTTTACAAAAAGTGGCATTTACACAGTGAAAGACTAATCTATGGTGCATTGCTGAGCAAGGGTTCTGTGACTTCACATCATGCATGGCACACATTAATAATTATCTTTATTTATAAAGGGTCAACATTTAATATAGGAGCATGTGTTTTCTGCTGCAGCACCCATCCAAACACTTCCACTTGAAAATATTCCTTGTCAAGCTTCTATTCATTATTCTAGTGACCATGAATCTGGGGTGTTAGGGGTACTTAGAGTTCGCATTTGCCATTTGTGCACGCAAAGAAATCTTTTCAATCTTTAAAAAAGCTAACAAGTAGTGTTGAGCGAATCCGAACTGTAAAGTTAGGGTACATACTGAACTTTACGATTTTGGCTACCCGAACCTGAACTTTGCCAAAAAAGTTTGGGTTCAAGTTCGGTGTTCGGGCATTTAATAAAGCTTGTTGAAAGGCTGTAGGGCAGCCAATCAACAAGCTTTTAAGGCTTAGAAGCCATCACAGCCATTCTATCTGTGACGTCACGTGGGAAACTGAACTGGACTGGACAATACCTCTGCAGTTCCACTATGATCTCAGGGCACTATAAGTGATGAATGGGGACTTGTCCCCATTCATCACCTGTAGTGCCCTGTGTTATTGGATAGAGAATCTCTAGAAAGAATACGTAGTAGAAGCACAGCGCAGCAACAGCAATTGCTGCTACAGCGCTGTACTATGTATTCTTAGATAGAGTTTCTTTATCTAAGAATACAGGGCACTACAGGTGATAATTGGGGACATAGTGCCCTGGGATCCCGCAATGACAGGAATATTCCCGCGGCTACACAATGACAATATGATTTGCAGGAATCATATTGTCACTGTGGGAAAACCTGTAAAAAAACACAAACAATAAATTAATTACTATTAAATCAATTTTTATTTTTCTAAACACAGTTTTTACAATTTTTTCCCCCAAATTTTTACTATCGAATCCCATGTTTTTCGGGTCAAGTTCACTATCCACATTAGTTTGCAGGTCAATTGTCCTGCTCCTACCCCCATTTTGCTTCCTTTTGCAGCCCTCTAGCCCTTACTGTGACTATTTTACAGGCATTTTAGTGCCCCAACGTTCGGGTCCCCATACACTTGAATGGGGTTCGGGCCAAGTTAAGCTCCAGGTGCTCGCTCATCCCTACTAACAAGTTATTTCTCCCAGTTAAATAAGATGCATTCATTTAATTTTAATTATTTAAGTAACACATTTAGGGATTCAGAGATGTCTAAAAGGGATCCCACAATGATTCATTCCAGTATTGGCTGCTTCACATCCCGTGCTGGCTGATCTTTGCTGCACAATGGACACCTAAGAGTTCCTATCATTAAATTTTGTGATTTTCATTTGTTTAAATTCAGTCATATCTGAGCATAGCTGAGGACAACTATCCCTGTCTTATTCTCTCACTTATTCATCTTGCAAAGAATAAAACTGAAAAAAATACAATTGAAACAATAGTGAAACAAAATAGTTAAAAAAGTTAAACAGGTTTCAGTTTAGTGCAGACACATTGGAGACTGAAACAAATAAAAAAACAAAACTACTCAAAAACAAACAACTACTGTAAAGCCATGGTCAGCAGCAGTCCTCACCAGACACCAATCTACTGCCGCAGTCCTCACCTATAGCAGCCTCGGGAGACTGGCTGCACCCCCCAGCACATAGTTGCCCCCAGGACTTCCTGCGCAGAGGATGGTGTCTGAGGAAGGGCTGACAGCAAGCCAATCTTGCATCAGTCCATCAAGCAAGGTACAAGGGAGTAGGCACAGGCAGAGTCGGGGTTACAGGCTGAGTACAAACAAAATGTCAGGAAACATGCAAAGGCCAGCAACAGAAAAACACAAAAATCTCCCCCGCACAGATTAGCCCAGCTAATGCTACAATAGGCATAGAGCAGTGGGAGCTGAGAGGTTAGTAGGCCCCAGCAGCCAATAGCAAATCAGGATCTACTGTGCTTATTAAGCTCCGTACACACGTGCAATTTTTGTCGTTGGAAAGGATCTTTCATGATGCATGAATGGTGTTGTACATACAGCACCGTTCTGCTCTATGGAGAGGGGAGGGGGAGAACGACGGAGCGGCACCCTGCTGCGCGCTCTCCCCCTTCCCTTGGCACAATCCCCTTCAGCTGCACAGTATGAGAGCCGGGGATTCAGAATGACTATTCACATCCAAGGGGATGCCGGGGATGCACGGCCTGAGGAGTAGAGGACTGATAGCTATTTGCCTGATCTTCCCTGCTGCTGCAAGAAATACCAACGGAGAGAATAAAGAGGATGTGTTGTCCTGCAGTGGCCAACAGTATGGGATCGCTGCCTAGATGATTGTCTCCTAACACACACATTAAGAACACCAAAAGTGAATGGCATGAGTTCCAAATGCTTGGTCCAGAAGACATCCGATTGCCTCACAGAATCAGGCAAGAACTTTTTTCCCTGTTGGAGCAAATTGAACCGGGGGTTATAAGGGTTCTTTTTCTGCCTTCCTCTGGATCAACTAAGTCTGAAGGGTTTTGTCTGGGATATGTTTAACTATGTAACTATGTATAACAAGAGTACAATCACCACTGATGTCCACTGCAATTTATAATAATAGAAAACTATATTATACAATTATTAATAATATATACATAAAAAATCTTTAAATGTAAATGTCTATATGAAAAAATCAGGACCAAGCACTTTACAAATCATACTTTAAACAAAAGTAGAAAGAACAACAATATTGACAATCAGAGATCATATTAGGTTGACACTCGATTGTTGGAACTTTCCAAAACAGCTGGCAATACTTAGTGAGTACATATTATACGAGTCAGCATTCATGAGAATAAGACCAACGTATGTCTCACCCAATAATACATTGCTAATCACAGTACTCACTTGTTGTTTGTTCAGGAACAGCATATGCATTCACAGATCAAATAAGAGAGGATTTCCAAACTTTCCTTTTGCCTGTGAAAAATTCCTAGTTTAAAGCAACTCCTAAATCCTAGTCCTAAATAGTAACCAGAACACACATCCTGCACATAAACCCCGTCCTATATCATCATATAATCTGTTCTTTATCATCCTCATAATTGGTCATGGTAACAATCATCATACATAGTAACAAACAAATACATAATGATATATAGTTTATATAATAACATATAATAGCAAATAAAAATGACACAAGTAAAATTACAATAATACAATGAAATGTAACATAAAGCTCTTATATGAGAGTTCCTATCAATGAATAGTTACCTTGCCTTCCAAATAATAATGCAACAAAACCAAAACATCTATGAAAAGTGCATATGATAAATAAATTACCCAAATAACAATAATGTAATGTATATTTTGGACTTGAAAAAAAGAAAGAGAAATAAGGAGAAAGGCAAAAGGAAAAAATGAATCGAATACGCTTCATATGAATTACCCAGTAACAATAATTAATTTATAGTTTATAATTTATAGTTAGTTATAAGTCTAACCTTCTCAGATTTCCCTTTCTTTTAATTTTGGGTAAAGAAGATCAGTTTATGTCGTTCAAAGCTTATTTGTAAACTCTCTTCAGGAGGTTTCTACTGTAACCCCCGTTGATCAGCCTAATCTGTAGTTCTTTGGTGTTTAGATACAATTCAGTGTCCATTGAGAAATTTAATGTCAAGTGGATATACTGCAAATAGGGAATACTCTATAGGGAATCAGATGTTCAGATGATTGCAGCACAACTTGTACCATAGTTATCTGCATGCTTGGTTATGACCAGGGGTGTAATTGCACCCCAAAAAGAAGGGGGGGCATGGTACGTGCCCGCCCCCTTACACCCCTGCCTGTGTCAAAGGGGAAGACATTTCCCTCAGAGGGAAGTCATGATTCCAGAACTATAAGAAGGTTTGAGCCTGCTACAGGCGAGTGGGCTGGTTGGGTTAAGAGAAACACCCTGCCCACCGCCCTGAGCCTGGGAACAGTACTGGGGACGTGGTCCGTGACTCTGGACCACCAAAGACTTCTTTGTAAAAAAAAAGTAGGCACGTGTGCCCACTCGCAAAAAAAGTGAGGGCACAGTGTTCCCACCCATGCCCGCCCCACTACACCCTTGGTTACAACACTGAAGTGCCTTTCTATATGCAATTTCCATACATATTACAGGCGGATCATAAGAAACAGATATTATTTTTCAACTGATCAGTTAATCCCTTGTGTCTTCTTCTTCCCTTTCCCACTTATTTCTAGTATGGCCTTATCCACATTAGCATGTGATTTCTGGTAAAAACGACTTCTTGTGCTAGCTGTGCACTTTCCCTTCCCTTCTCTTGTGATCACGTAATCCTGAATTATATTTATTGAAATGTTTATCATATTTTTAATTGGTTAATAAACAGCCTAACCTTCCATTTAATATGAGACTTTAAATTTCTCATTATGTGATGGAGCTTCCTACTAAATATGATTGTTGGTATGATAAATGTCAAAATTAATTTCTATTTTCAACCTTAATCATTCCGTCCTCCCCATGACAGCCATTCTAGTGCAAAGTTCTGGAACATCCTCTCCAGTCCTGTGATTGGTGGGTGTGGAGGTTACACCCATCCTGCTGATTGGTTACAGCCTGTCCTATATAAGAGGAAGGGGAAGAGCAGCTCTTCACAAGTGTCTCAGCCAAGGGAAGCAGCATGGAAAGTCCGGTGAGTATGAGCAATATTGGAACCTGCGTGGGATGGCCAATGGGTATTATGGGTTGTAATAAGTGGTCAGATTGTTACATTTAAAGTTAATTCCATAAAATCAATAATTTTGGTATAGTGGGCAGTATGGTGGCTCAGTGGTTAGCACTCTGGCCTTTGCAGCGCTGGGTCCCAGGTTGGAATATTGGCCAGGACACTATCTGCATGGAGTTTGCAGGTTCCCCCCGTGTTTGTGTGGTTTTCCTCTGGGTACTCCGGTTTCCTCCCACATTCCAAAAAACATGCAGTTAGGTTAATTGGCTTCCTCCTAAAATTGTCCTTAGGCTACAATAATGACACATGAGTATGGTAGGGACATTAGATTGTGAGCTGCTTTAAGGGTCAGTTAGTCACATGACTATGGACTTTGGTAGGCTCTGTATAATATGTTGGCACTATATAAATACTATGTAATAATAACACAGTGGGGTTCCCCTTCTTTTTATAACTATTTACATGTCTGTGGTGATTGAGCCTCACCACTATTTCCCACCCTGCAGTATACTGGGGGTAGCCATCGTCTCTCCTTTTCCCATTGCATTGTATGGGGTATTATAATTCTTGTGTTTCTCTCATACAGGGGGCGATTATAAACAACCTCAGCGTGAAACCTGGCCAATCCATAGAGGTGAAGGGCCGTATTCTGGAGAACAGTAAAAGGTAAGATAAAATGTAATTCCAACCTTGAATTCTGTTTAATAATTTTTTTACATACATCTGCCCTTATATATGCCGTTATATTATAATAATCTGAATACATGCGAGCTCTGTGCATGGTACAACAACCTCTACACAAAAGTGTGTTCTGTATATATTGTACAGCTTACTGACCCCAAAACTAATTTTCAGTAAGTGCTCTCTAATAAAGACCCCATTCCTGGTTGTGGCCAAATATTACCTGGATAAAACTTGCTCTGATTACTGCACACCCATCAGCTAAATGACACATAACAATACTGGCCGCTGTACGAGTGCTGCTTCTCTCTCCTGGCACAGTCCCGCAGGCATGGAGAATCTGTATATATATCTTGTACATATCTTGGTGTCTATGCTTTGCCAGTCCTAGCCCACTGGACTTTGATAGGAGGGGAGGCAGCACAGTACCGTTATTACATACCAAGATTCCGTCTCCATGAAGCTCACACTAGTTGGGTTACCTTTATATTTCAATCTGTTTGCAATATTTTGAGGTCATTATTGTTCTTTCCTTGCTTTTGCATGACACAAACAATGAAATTAGTATCATTGGCAATGTTTTTTTTAAGAAACTGACATTGCTGCTTTGAATCCTTTCTTGCTACATTGTAACATATCATGCCATTTACTCTACCTAGAGTTGTTGTCTGATGAAGCATTATTCACCATGAAGCGTGTCACAAAGCTATTAACCTTTAAATTATACTTTATCAAGGAAATCATTTACTGCATCTGGCTGGATTAAAACGTTTGTAGGCACAATCTGCAAATTGTTAACCATGCTCAGTTTAGAGATTATTTATTAATATTTGAATGACATCACTGATTGCATATTCCATGACAACATCATTTCCTTTTGGTTTTAGATTTGTTTGTACATACCATTAATAATGTTTATTTTTGTTAAATTCTTTATACTAAGTTAGCCTCATGCATTTTTTCTATCCACAAACTATTCTAGTGGGGTGAGCCATTATTTGTCCTATGTAACAATTCTATCAGGGGGGTGGGTAGATCTATATATATTGAACTACACAAGCAGTGGGGCATAAACTGAGGTGAAGTCATGGAGGAAATATACAAACACTGCGATAAACCCAGACAGCAATCACAGGTTCCAAATACTAACAAACTCCGAATAGAACAAGTCTTGTGCAGGGTCAGAAACAGGACCAGAGGGCACAATGGGGAGAAGACTATTTAATCTGGCCAGGATTCAGCGAAAGGTAGACCCTCAAATAGGGAGCTCCCTGCTACATGAATAACAAGTTCTTCCTGAAGACGACCATCTGCTGATGGCCAGTGGAAGATCATAGTAAACCAGATACCCAGTGCCACCAGCAGAATATAGCAGAAATAATCCATGTGTAATCCATCATTGGCAGTGTCCAGTTATTTACCCCACTTTTCTATTCTTTCCTATTAACGTTATATAATGTATAGATTTCAACACTCAAATATTATCATTATTGATGTTTAAACAATGTTTATTTGTAATTATATAGCGCCAATATATTATGCATATTATTGTTGTGTCACTAGCTGTCCTGGTCACCGGCTGAAAGGGCATCTATTGCCCCTACTATGGTTATCTTTCATTAACACAGTCTAAGACCAATATTGAGGACAATATAATTGACCTTAGACTGTGAATACAATTAACCTGTATGTTTTCGGAATGTGGGAGGAAACGCACACAAACACAAGGGGAACATACAAATTCCTTGCAGATAGTATCCTGGAAAAGATTTGAACCTGGGACCCACCCCTGCAAAGGCCAGAGTTCTAACCTCTGAGCCACCTTGTTGCCCCAAATATACTCTGACCTAGCAATAAAGGTGCTTTAGAACAAGCTAAAGGGGTCAATAAGTATAAAGCTTGGTTAAGAATTGTTAATAGTATGGAAATAAATGTCCTGGTTGCAGGGTCACTGTAGGTATTTTTTTGTATGTGCACATACTGGAACTCCAGTATTCTAAATCAAAGGGTTGTCTGAGTGGAATCATTGTTTTGTCTTTTTAGTTTTTCCATAGGTTTGGGAATAGATTCTAGAAATTTTCTGCTGCACTTTAGTCCTCGATTTGACTTCGGTGTAGACAAACGTAAGATAGTCTGCAACTCATTGCAGAACAACGTATGGGAACAGGAGCAGAAGGAAGGTGACTTCCCTTTCCAGCAGGGATCAGTTACCACGGTATGTCATTGTCCCATACAACATTTGTCATAATATAAATCTGTGAAAGATGCAGCGATAACTTTGGGTGAGAGTGTACAGGCTTTGCTATGGTGGTCACAACTGATTGCATGAATGGTGGAACCTTGTACAGAGGCAAATAGAAATTCAGCCACAAAACTTCAAAGCATTTGGCAAAACAACTGCATCATGTATCTACATCAGGGCTGTCTGCAGAAGAGGGACAATAGTTATTACTGTACTCGGCCTGACCACTATATGGAGTCCAAAAGAGGCCCTGGGACCCCCCCATGTTCCGATGATGGAATTTTGTCCCAGCACTCTATGCTGGTCAAATTTTACAGAATGAAGAATATTTGGAAAGACTATATGCACTTTATGGCTCTGGTCATGTAATGTTTCTCTTCCTCATCCATTAGCCGTTTAGAAGGCCAGGAGTGCAAGGTAATACCAAATGTCACTTGTGGGGCTCCTGGCATCATATCTAACATGGATGCACCCAGCAGAAGTCTTGGGGATTTAGTTTACTTTAAAAGGGGGGCTTTTATAGGTAAATGTTATTCCTATATACATTACATATACATATAATCTTATGGAAGGATTATTCTTGAAGTAAATGGTGTGGACAAGGTCCCCTTATTTCTTTGGACACAAATCAGTAACTTCTTTAGTCCATCAACCTATGGTCAGGCTGACATTGTTTCTCCTTTTCTTACAGGTTCGCTTTGAGTATAGGAGGGAAGATTTCAACATACTGCTGCCTTCTGGAAAGCGCTTCTCATTTCCAGTCCGCTTTAATGTGGGGGCAATCTCATATTTGACCTTGGGAAACCTCCAGCTTAAGTGCCTGACAATAGAATAAATAAACCCGCAATAATGGAGCTGCCCGTCTCAGGTGTCCATATTCTGATATTTGATTTGTACTGCTGATTGATTCAATATATAGTAATAGTTGAGAAAGTAAAAATAAATAATCTTTCCTCCTAATGTATGGACCCCAAACATTTGTATTCTTGTTGCTCAAATCGCCCTTCATTTATTAGAAATGCACATGTCACAGAATGCCAGTAATAACTATTGAATCTGATTTAACAATTATTTTATTACTCAGTATGCTTAACTGAATTAGGATTAGTTTCTGTGTCATTGTAGGACTGAAGCATCACCCCTAAAAGATAAACAGTAATCAGCAAAAAGCACTAGAGCTGGATTGTATGTCTGCATTTTTAAATTTCTTGTAATTTCACCAAATCAGTAGCTTTATCTGTCTGATCATACATATTGTATGTAGAGGAAACTATGTTCACCAAAATGACTGTGGCAATGACCATGTGCAAAGAAAGGCAATAAAAAGTTTCAGATGCAATTTTTATGTATTGTGTATTTTCATTTCTCTGTAGGAAAACAGCATATAATGGAATTCTTATGTTCATAACCGCTTTTTAGATTCTTTCTAGAAAATCTAGTCATGGTGAGTGACGAGCAAAGATAACATATTCTCCAGAACATACAGTATCAGTCTATGGAGCATTACTACCATGACTTATGGAATGAGAGTATGATGGGCGACTATTGCTGGATAATCCATACACAGCGTACACAATTTAACCATAGTACAGTGCTAGCTGATTGACCATTTATCATAAAATGATGTCACTTTGTTCCTATTTGATTTCACACTGAAAATATTGAAAAATTACTTCAATGGCGCTTTTGTTAAAAGTTAATGCAAGCACATTTTAAATTAACATTATTCATAACCCAAGAAGTTGACAAGCAGATTTGAAAATAGAAAAGTGTGTTGTGGTGTCCTTGCGTTACAGTCATGGCCTAAAATATTGGCACCCTTGCATTTATGTCAGGAAATGCACCACTTCTCCTCGAAAATTGTTGCAATTACAAATGCTTTGATATCATCATGTTTTCTTGGCACTGGAAGACCACAAAAAAGCAGAGAAAAAAAACTCTGAGACATTCACCTCCAAACAAAATGGCAATAAAAATGTCCAAAAGTATTAGAACGCTCAACTTAATTGGTAGCCAACCTTTGTAAGAAATAACTAATGTTAATCACTTTCTGTAACAATCAATGAGACTTTTACATGTTGTGTTTCAAACTGTTTATACTCTATATTTTATACTATAATATATTTTACTGTTAATACATTTTCATGAAAGACAATGTACTGCTTTTAGACATATAAATCCAGTGTATTGCATTCAATACAGTTATTTTGTATTGAATGCAATACAAAATAATTTGAACTTCCCGCCGCGCCCCTAGCGATGGCTGCACGCACCAACGTCACTGGGAACTCCCGAAAAAATGTCAGCGCATTCGCCAGGGGACAGATCGACGAAGAGGATGCAGCCAGAGGATGGCAGGACGCCAAAGGGCCCAGGTAAGGCTTTTTTTTTTAGTTACCCCAAGTGTGGCTCAGGGTTTTCCGCTTGTTTGTTTACCCCGAGCCACACTTGGTCCTACCACTCAGGAGGTTAATAAATCCGGCCCAAAAAGTTATCTTCACAATAATTTGATTCCTTAACAACATTCTGTCCTGGATCAGTAATAAACAAATCTGAAAATAACTCTGAAACCAGCTGATAAAGGTGTTAATATTGTGATGAACATGTCCCAGTATGAAATGATATGCAATATTATTCTTAGGAATTGTATGTGGTGTACATGGTCTCATTTGAACAGATAAAACAATTCTCTCCAGAGTTTTAGATTTTAATAATACACAGATTTTATGACAGGATTATTAGCAAGCATTTAAAAAATGTATGGGTAAAACATTCAACCATTGCAAATTTTTACTCTCTCCTGAAACTTCATAAAACTTTGCCACAGGAAGTGCCATTGTTTCAGGTGTAGATTGTCTTACTGAACATGTCAGTAGTATTGTTGATTTATATATAAGACCTATTGTTATAAGTTTGCCCTCCTATCTTAAAGATACTATTGAATTTCTAAAAATCATGTAGGTTGTCATCATCCCTCTTAATGGAATATTGCCAGCAATAGATGTTAAAGCATTGGGTCTGATTTATTAAACCTCTCCGAGGCTGGCGAGAATACACTTTCATCAGGGAACTTTGGTGATCCAGCAAACCTGGAATGGATTTTTTCAAAGTTGTTTGCTATTTGCTAGCAAATGTTTGAATCCTGAACCAGATCCATTCCTGGTTTGCTGGATGACCCAGCTTCACTGATGAAAGTGTATCTTCTCCAGCCTTGGAGAACTTTAATAAATCAGGTCCATTATATTCATCAGTGAGAAGGGACTGATAATTGTGAGAATCAAATTATAAACTTGCAGTGTCCATTGTCCGTTGTGTGGGGAAATATTTTGAGGAGGATCAGAGGGCGAGTGCCCCATAAAGTACAGTGATCAGCATTCCTGATATCATTGATAGAATATATTGAATATGCTGAATGTATGAAAAAAGCTCTACATATCTTAGAGATCCAGTTCGTGGAGTGTGCAGAAAGGAGATAGAGAGTGTAAGGTTGGTCCAGCTCCAGTGAGACCCCAGTCCCCAATCTAACACCACACACCAATAGCAAGCCCCTTCTCAGCTTCAGGAGGGTAGTTGCACCATCCCAACACATGGTTGCCCCTGGGACTTCTCTCCCATGGTTTCCCCCAGGCAAAGAATGGCATCTGGCGAAGGACTGACAGAGGACCAGGAGCCCACAGATAATGCAGTACCAAGATACCAGCAGAGGCAAGTCAAGAATACAGAGCCAGAGGTCATACACAGGTAATCAGTCTACCAGACTAGGTACACAAGGGCAAGACAAAGCAGAGTCGGGGTCACAGGCATAGGTTTGGTGCAGGCAGAATACAGTCCCAAGGTCAGGAACAGGCAGAGCCAGCAATGGTAAATTTAACAAAAAAACACACCATGAGCAGGTCATTCCAGCCTAAAACTACAACAGTCACTCACAACTGGGAGCAGAAAGCCTATAAAGTCCTATTAGCCAAAGGCAGGGCAGGATGAAGCCAGGGGCTAATCTCCTAAAATTCCCTTCAGCTGTGCACAGCCCCAGAGTATGTGCTGGGGATGCAGAGAAGAAACATCTCAGGCTGCACGGCTAAAGGGAATCAGGAGATGCTGCTACTTCCTTGTTCTCCTTGCTGCTGCAAGTGATGCACAGCCTGGGAAGGTTGGCCAGATAAACAGAGAGGTAAGTATATTGGTTTATGTGGGGAATGGAAGGAATTGAAAAGTCCTTGGCTAAGATAGGTTTGGTTTAAAAAACGTTCATAATCCTTTTGAGTTGGCAATTTTGAAAGTGTATGTTTGGCACATAAACTTTGTTTAGAGTGAACAAAATAATGCTAAGCTCACATATGAGGATAATGAAACCAAGAAACCGAGAGAATGTCCCTAAGCAGACTGGATGTTTAAAAACAATGGTGGAACAGGGAAAATAGGGAGCAGCTTGGGACCGTGATCCCTTAGATGTTAGTATTGGATCTGGTCATAGGTAGAAAGGGTTTCAGGGTCAAAATGAAAATTAATAGAATATCTTATCCACTTTCACCACAGCAGCTTGTTTGGCTGAATCCTTTGCCAATAGTAGAGTTGCAAAAAAATGAAACTTGGTCAGTGTCACAACTCACTCACCTCAGATTACCTGGAAAGGCAATAGGGCAACGGATGTCTGGGAAAGTTCCAGTCATTATTGAGTAAATCAACAAATCTGAGACAGGGATTAACTCTACTTCTAAAAATTTGAACATTTTCAGTAAATGGTTCATGGTATAGAGAAAAAAGCAGTCCAATTTTTTTGGGATCTGGATATACAAGGGAAGGCCCGAATGGTAATATGGCCCCTGCTGGCTTTCAAGTTCAGTACTTCATTATTGGTTCTCTTGACTTGGGTAGAGTCTTTGAAGATCTGAGGGCCATGACTTTGATAAAAAAAGCTAACTGGACCTATTTTGAAAGGCTACTGTTATATATGAGATAAATGAGACCCTTCACAATACATCATATATTTGAGGTCAAATGCCTTTGCGCTATGGGGCCATTTGGAGAGGAAGTGTTTATAAGCTGATAACAGGCAGGAGTGTTCAGGTAGAAAGTGGACGGGGGAGGGGGGGACTTTGAATGATTGGTCCTGTACTATATTATTGTAAACCATGTAGCTAAAAAAATGCCCATAGAGATCTGTAAATTGATGGATATGTACCTTTCCCATGATTCCTTCCAAGCAACAAAAATTAATTCCCTCCCACTGCTGTACACATTTCCCTTTTTTAGTGAACCCAATATTCCTGACGCATTTGATGGTCTTTCTGTGACATTTTGGGATATTTGGTTGCTGTATGGATTTTCTTTAGACAACACATCCCATTGTTGTATTTGGATTCAGCAGAAACCCAAACATCAAGGTGAGTACACCCAAACAGGTTTAGAAGCGGAAGAGAGACAGATAACCAACCTGACACCAACTGCCCCTTCATTACAGATACACAGCTTGACCCCACCATCTCAATCACCAATATACAACTCAGGACCATATTCACTTGGTTTGCTTTTGGGATTTGCGTCTTCAGCCGATGTAAGTGGCCAATCCAGGATAATGGTACTCCTGCCACCAAGGCATGTAAACATTGTACTCAGACCTGTTATTCAAGCAGTTGGCTTTCAGATGGGTAAAAAATTAATGCAAAGAGACTGAGCGTTCCTACAATTTCCCCTTTAAGGCGGGCTTCACACATCTGCACTTTGTGCCCAGCTTCACAGTGCTATTTTTTACAGTACACAGTGATACTTGGAGATTCCAGGAATACTGACACTGACAGTTGGGGTCCTGGAAGAATGCCATATTGACACTCAGCGGTCCTAGAATTATTACACAGGGACATTTTGGGGTCCAAGAATAATGGCACTTTGACACTTGGAGCAGGCTTGGCAAAGTCTGTGTTTGTGATTAGGGATGAGCAAGATGTTGTGATTTTGGCAAAATTTGGCTAAACCATCGGAAATCACTATAGGAGGATTATCACGGCTGCATTCATAAAAACAGCAATGGGAATCCTCCTGTCAGTGAGTGATCTCTGGGCACTACATTCTAGAATGAATATAATGCCCAGGGATCTCTCACTGAGAGGAGGATTCTCATGGCTCTATTCAAAAATGCTGCCGCGATACTCCTCCTCTCAGTGTCCCGAGTCATGCGGCTTGTGTTTATGAACGAACGTGGCCGTGGCTCCATTCATTCATGAGCAGCCAGCGAGACTCACACTGTGCTCCTGGATAGAGAAACTCTATCCAGGAACACATACTACCGGACTGCAACAGCAATCAGGGGAGCGGAGCTGCTCCACTCCCCTGATTGCTGTTGCCGCCCTGTAGTATGTGCCACGGCTGCATTCATTGAGAACTGTGTGCGATACCCAGCACTAGAAGTTAATTAACCCCCCTAGCAATTCTGTAAGTTTTTTGATGCAAAAAGTGATCCTAATTTTTTTGCATAGAAATTTTTGTTTATATTGTGGGCCTGTAATTCTTAGGATTAACGCCCAGGTATGATAATTATATTTATTTATTATATTATAATCATAAATTCTTCCTTCTGCATTGTGCATAGCATCTTCCAGGAAATGCGAGCAGCAATAGCATATTCGGGGGGTGGTGTCAGATAGCATCACCCCCAAAATTTACTATTGCTGCTCCCATCTGCAGTTAGATGTGAAGCAGGCCCCCTGACGGACCGGCATCCCGGCATCACATCGGGACCATCAGATCGCTCCTGGAGCGCAGGGCAAAAAGGTAAGGGGGTCTTCTAAATTTACCCCAACTGTGACTCGGGATTACTGCTTTTTGCTAGTGAAATCCACCCTGAGTCACACTCGGGATTACCGCTAGGGGGTTAACCTTTAGTGCCGCGAATCGCACACAAAAAAGTAGGTTTTTTTTTTATTTAAAATTCGATCTTGATAGGCTAATTTACACCAGCTGTTCTCGCTTAAAATTTGGTAAGCGAGAACGTCCGAATTCGCTGCAAGACTTTTAAATTTTCGCTCGATCATCCTTATTCAGGATTCCCGTTTTATTTTTCTTTTAAAGCATGCCTGTAAAAAAGGTAGAGTTGTCTCCCTCCTGTGCATAGTTGCCACACTCAGTGTTACAATATGGGGAACCATATGCCATATACCCATGTGCACCTCAGATAAGTTCTCTCTGAGTTGGAAGAGGAGCATCACCCTGGACCTAGGCTTATCCTTCACCACACTTCAGCCACACACTGGATACAGATGCTTCCAACTCACCTTGGTGGACTGCCAAGGGGGAACATTATCAGAACCATTGGGGAAAAATAAGCCCTGATGCTTAAGGGCTGGAACATGTCCCAGCATGGCCTGATAAAAGAGTTGCAAATCTCAGCATTTTCCAGCATTTGAGTAAGTATTTGGAGTCTTTTATTGCCTCACCAGTCAGGGCAGTCTAGGACTGGTAGTACCTCTTCAGTTGGGACACACTGGCACCAGTAGCTTTTCATCGCATGGAGATGATAAGTTTGCATTTAAATCCAAATTGCAGACACTTTTTTAGAGTGAGGAAATCTTTACTGCTTTGGGTGTCTAAATTTGATAGAATTCCTCTTACTTCTTTTGCTAGTGACTGGAAGACAAAATAAGGGGTGTAACAAAGGCCCTCTGTTTGTCTGTTGAGATGATTGGGTTACATACGGTGTCTGACCTAATTATCTCCCAGACAGAGGAGAGACGTTGTGTGTTCAGTACAGGAGACTTTATAAACAACGTGGTTTTACTGTCTGGAGATGAGTGGGTTACGTCTGGGGTCTGACCTAATTATCTCCCAGACAGAGGGGAGACATTGGGTGGGAGTGTCCTGGATTGTGTGGTTATTTCCATTGGTCGGTGTGTCTATCGCCTAGTTCTCCATCAGGTCCAGAGGGGAGGTTCCCTTGCATGGGGACTTGTATATAATACCAAGTGTGGCATTAATAAAGTGTTCTTCTTCTTTCTTTTTCACCCTCAACTCGCAGCCGTGTCTCGTGTTTTAGGGAACCGCTATATTACTACTAGCTCTTGTAAGAGCTGCCCAACTATGGGGAATTACAATTCAGCTTGGAGAGTTGCTGGAGTAACTCTACAGGGCCACCCAGACTAGGGGGAATGACCTCACCAACGGTTGATACTGTTACATTTGGTGGCAGCGGTGGGATGGTCCTTCTACCCCAGGAGGCGTGCAGATCGGATGGACAGCTGATATGAGCAGCTAAAAAGGACAACCCTCAAGGATCTACTGGAAAGCCGTGGAGGGGAAGCCAGCAGCCGCCCTAAGAGAGAGCTGATTACAGAGTTACAGTAGCTGGATCAGAAATCTGCCATGGCTGAATCCCCTATACCGTCCGGAGATGAAACGGCTCGCATAGTGAGGGAGCGGTTGGCGATCTATGGGCCAAACCCCTCTGAGGAACAGATTGCACAGATTTTTTTTTTACCCAGGTAGCAGCAGAATCTCGAGAACAGAGGGAATACGAGCTGCAACAAATTATTGCCCAGCGACCTCCAGAGCCAACCCCGATAACCCTTATTCCGGCCAGCACAGAAAGACGAATGGTACCGTTTGCTACATTTAACAGTTCTCAGAGACAGAGGGGGAGATCGACAGCTATTTGGTGGACTTCAAAAGGCAGTGTGAACTTCACCAGGTACTACCAGAGGAATGGGTTAGCATTCTATCTGGGCAGCTATCCGGGAGAGCAGCGGAAGCCTTCCGGGCCATCCCAGAGGATGAGGTAACACAATACCACCTTGTCAAAGATACTTTACTTAAACAGTACGCCCTAACCCCCGAGGCATAACGGCGGAAATTCCGAGATACCAAAAAACGGGGAGGTGACACCCACATGGAATGGGCTAACAGGTTACACCGCACCGCTACCCAATGGATTGATGGATGCCAGGTTGTATCTGCCGAGGAGATGTTACAACTTTTTCTCTTGGAGCATTTCTTCAATAATCTACAGCAGGACATAAGCAACTGGGTAAGAGACCGATGCCCTCACACCCTCACTGAGGCGGCCCGCCTGGCCGATGAGTATACTGATTCCTGACGACTGGACCCAGCGTTACCCAAACCTAATCCTCGAGTGGATACCCGGGTCCCCACTGTATCCAGACTCTCTCCACGACCAGAGTTCAGGGCCCCTGTTCCCTCCGGGCCTCCTCTTGTTGCTGGTCCTTCCAGGAATCGGTCAGAGTATCGGTCAGAGAAATGTCACCAATGCCACAAACCAGGACACCTAGTGGCCAATTGCCCTTTCAGCCCCCCCCAAGTTTCTGGAACAACTCACTGGGTCACTGGGTCAACCACTGCTGCATCCCGTAACCCGGCTGTCCACTGCATGGACACGGATACTCACCCTGAAGAAAATCTGGGGGTATTGTACGAGATCAATCCAATCCGGGCTGATTCCGGGGATAATAGACAGCAGCACCGACAAGAAGATGGACAGGGATAATGGACAAGGATTATGGGACACTGGAGCTACCATTACACTGATACAGGGGCACCTGATTCCAGCCCATAAGCATACGGGCCAAACCGCAGCTGTTCAAGTAGGTGGGGGAGCTGTCTTTTGCCTGTCTATAATAGATAACTTACCTGCAGAGGTCCTGCTGGGCAAGGATTTGGGCCCTCTCACTTCCGCCTACGTCCCCACCCACGGCTGCACACCCCGTGACAACCAGGGCCCAAGCGAAAACCGAACGGACCAGTTCCCCAGCTCGGGAGGCCCAGGTGAGACCTTCCCTGACTGTGACTAATACCCAGACCTCGATAGCTTGGGACACATCTGAGGAGTTTGGGAGGGAGACTAGGGCGCATCCATCCCTTCAGAAATATAGGGAAAGGGCAGGAATCAGGGCTGGGGGGTTGGACAACAAAGTTTTTGTGTGGGACGCTAATAAGTTATACCGGGTCACTGAACAGGCAGGACCGAACCCCTACCAAAAGTGCCAGTTAGTAGTCCCCAGCAAATATCGAAGGTAAATTCTTAGAATCGGGCACACCACTCCCTTTATAGGACAAAAGGTCCTAGTATTGAAGCCCGGGAAGCAGGATAAACTGCAGGCTTCCTGGCAGGGACCCTATAAGGTGATAGAGAGCTGTGCGATACCACGTATGTCATCGTCAGTTGTAAGGATGAAAGGTTAAAAAGAGCCTTTCATATTAATATGTTGAAAGAATACTTGGAGAGACTAAGGAATGTGTCCGCTGTATGTATCCCTGCCACGGAGGACCCTGACAACCTACCCCTACCAAACCTCTTAGAGAAGGAGTCGCCCGCCAATCTCCTTAGCCAGGTTCAATTAGGGGACAAACTCACTCCCACTGAGAGGGAACAGTTGCACACCCTATTTCAGGCTAAGAGCCTTACTTTTTCCCAAGAGCCTGGGTACACCACTCTCGCGACTCACAGAGTAGAAACCCCTAGACAAGCCCCACTCTGACAGGCCCCTTTCCACATCCTGGAAGCAGTCCGAGAGGGGATGCAGAATGGAAATTCAGGAGATGCTGAGGTTGGGGGTAATCAAACTTTCAGACAGCCCCTGGGCATCCTCGATCGTCTTAGTGCCCAAGAAAGATGGTAATACCAGATTCTGTGTGGACTACCACAAGTTAAATGTCAGAACAGTGACTGATGCCTAACCTATGCCCCGAGTAGAGGAGCTTTTGGATTGCATAGCCAGGGGACACTGAACTAACCACCATCGATCTCTGTAAGGGTTACTGGCAAATTCCCCTAGCCGAGGAGGCGATCCCCAAGTAGGCCTTTGTCACCCCATTTGACTTGTACCAGTTTAGGGTCATGCCGTTCGGGATGAAGAATGCCTCAGCCACGTTCCAGCGCTTGGTGGATAGACTCCTTGATGGCTTCCAGGATTTCGCTTGTGGGTACCTGGATGACATAGCGATCTATAGTGAGTCCTGGGAGGAACATTTAGCTCACATAGGAATTGTGCCGGATCAGATTCGGGCCGCTGGCCTTACTCTGAAACCAGACAAATGCCATTTTGGGATGGCGGAGGTCCAGGACCTGGGACACCGGGTGGAGTGTGGATAACAGCGACCTGGGCACGCTAAGATTCAGGCTGTCGCTAACTGTCCCACACCTCACACCAAGACCAAAGTACTGGCCTTACTGTGCACAGCTGGGTACTACCAACGCTTTGTGCCAGACTATTGCGCCATCGCCAAACCCCTGACTGATCTGACCAAGAAAAATTTACCCCGACAGGTCTGTTGGTCTCCGACTGTGAAACTGCGTTCCAGGCCCTTAAGACGGCATTAGTTCATGCTCCCCTCTTGGCTGCCCCGGTCCCTAACAAACGCTTTATTGTTCATACAGACGCTTCAATGTTGGGACTGGGGGCTTTTTTGATAAATAGCAAGTGCTATCAGAATTTAAAAATCTGTATTTTTTTTTTTTGGGGAAATACAGATTTTTTTCTGTTTATTTTGATAGATTGCAAGAGTTATCATAATTAATTATCTGTATTTTTTTGGAGAGAAATACAGAAATTTTTGTGGCTTTTTTGATAGCAAGTGGTATCAGAATGAAATATCTGTATTTTTTTTACAGAAATACAGAATTTTTTTTGTTTGTTTTGATAGATTGCAAGAGTTATCGTAATTAATTATCTGTATTTGTTTGGAGAGAAATACAGAATTTTTTTATGGCTTTTTTGATAGATATTAAGACGTATCAGAATTAAATACCTGTATTTTTGATTACAGAAATTCAGATTTGTTTCTGTTTATTTTGATAGATTGCAAGAGTTATAATGAAATATCTGTATTTTTTTGGAGAGAAATACAGAAAGTTTTATCGCTTTTTTGATAGATAGCAAGTAGTATCAGAATGAAATATCTGTATTTTTTTTTTTTTACAAAAATACAGACATTTGTATGGCTTTTTGATAGATAGCAAGTGGTATCAGAATAAAATATTTGTATTTTTTGGAGAGAAATACAGAAAATTTTATGGATTTTTGGATAGATATTAAGTGCTATCAGAATGAAATATCTGTATTTTTTATAGATACATATAGAAATCTTTCTTTTGTGACATATTGCAAGAGGTATCATAATTTAAGATACCTCTTGCAATTTATTACAAAAAACATAACATTTTCTCTATTTATTGATAAAAAATACAGATATTTTATTATGATAGCACTTGGTATTTATAGACCGCCTCCTCTTCCTGCTGTTACTGCTGCTGCCTGCCCAGTACCCAGCTCTTGGCGCCAGTTACCAATGCTGTCCACGATCCATCTCAGGTCCCACCGCCTCCTCCTGCTGTTGCTGCTGCCACCTGTCAGTACTCCATTCTTAAAAATGGTATTACAGACATCTAGGTGGCATTGATGATGCACTACACCCAGCTCTAGATGCCCGTTACCAATGCGGTCCCTGCTCTGTCTCAATGCCCACCGCCTCCTCCTCCTGCTGCTGCCACCTGTCACTTGTAACTTATAACAGAGCTATGTACCTGGCTAATTATTTGACTTAAAGCCCCTCAGAAACCTCTGCTTGTACTCTGAAGCCTGTGTATGGCTTGAAACGGAGCGGTGAAACCTGGTAGCTAATTTTTGGACCAGTGGAACCCCCTCGTGGCCCTCTATCATGTCTTTTTAAATGTATTTATAGGCTGTAGAAGCTCTACACAGTCCCGAAAAACAACTAAAATTTTTCCCCCATTAACTTTAATTTAATTTGAATTCAACGTTCGTTCACCCGAATAATTTTACTCCATTGGACCGAATAGCAGTCGAATCAAATAGTGAGCTGTTCAGCTAACACTAATGAGCACCAAGGGGGTATACTGGGGATTTTCTAAAAAAAAAAAAGTTCTGAGATGTGACATTTTTGTATTTTTTGTGATTTAATTTACCGTCTAAAGATAAACTCCAGAAAATGTGCAATATTTACCCTTACACTGTCATCCTCCATGTTTTAAACCCATCTTTCTCTATCATATTAGGGATAACCTCTGTTACCCTCTCTGTGGTATGTTGGGGGTAATTGTCCTCTTCTTTAATTACATTTATTAAATATTTTAATTTTTGCATTTCTCCCCTATAGGGTGTGCTTGTGAACAACCTAAATGTGAAATAGTCCATAGAGGTGAAAGGGGCTCGTTGCAGAGGATTGTACAGAGTAAGTCTATAACTTATAACAATAACTTATAATAACTTTATATCAAACAAAGAATTTTTGTCAGGTCAATTAGTGAATAAAACCGTTACATTAGATACATTATTGTGTGACATAGCTTTATAAAGTGCGCTCATGGGAAAGGGCTTGAAGATGTTTTTACATATCGCAGACTAACATGTTCAAACGAGCAACAATTTGTCTTAGTACCTAACGTGTTTCGCACATTTGCTTCTATAGGGAATACAGAGACACAACTAAATATATCATTATCTACAAAACACAAAACATATATGCATTTTCCACCAAAAAGTACAGAGGAAAAAAATAATAAATAATGTAGAGGCTTTGAATAAATTAATGTTTAGCAGCCATATAGATGTCAACCGGTTTTCTGGTCAAAAGATTTTAGAAATATATATCCTTCACCATATATAAATTGGATTAGGTGTGTGTGATTGGTGATAATTATAACTATGTAAATATAAAATAATAAAAAGGTTTCCAAAGTATATTGTTGTTTTTTAGGAAAGTGAAATCAGATATTAAAAGGAATAAAATTAATGAAAACGTACTTGGTAGGGATTGTTAGCCAGAGGATAATATAAGAAGATGTTTTACTAAAAGGTTGAGAGATGGTTGGGTGTCCTCCGTTGCAGTGATCCTGATTTAGGTAAAAGGAGTAAATTAGAGATTGAAGAGGATAATATATAATGCCTATATGATTATGGATAATATAAGAGACTTACTTATTTTAGTTATCTTCCACTAGTGAAGACATTAATACATATAGTTTGGTTACATTTGAATGATGGGTAGCTGATGAAGGTGGAATTTCCCAGAGTTTTTGGCTTATGGTATAGGTAATTCTCCACTATTATTGAGGATTACCTATGACACAGCTCACAAATTTTCTTTACTTGCCAAGGTCTTTTCAATATATTTAGTGTATTTCAGACATTTCAAACACCATTGTTTTGCATTTTATATATTAAATGTAGCAATGTTTTCATTAAACTATCATTTGCCGTCTTTTTATTCATTCATTTTCTTTTTTTTACAGAAATATGAGTTCTTCAAGAAGTTGTTTAAATGACCTTAATGTATTTTGCTACATTTGTGGTGAATATTACAGAAACATTACAGAATTTGTGAAACAAGCATATCTTGTATATTTTGGTATTAAACTATAACTCTCACAAGGCACAAGGTAATCAGTAAAAGCACTAGTGCTGAATTTCCCGTCTGCATTGTTGTATTAGTAAACCAAAGCATCTAATCCTTCTGATGTATTATATTTAGAGGAAACTATCAAACAAAACAGATGTTGCAATGACAGTGTGCAGGTCTTAAGACAATAAAATTCTATAAAACATTTCTGCATTTGTATTCCTCTCATTGAGTAACGGCTAAACAACAATTGATGTAAAGAGTTTCTTAACAGAAGTGTTTTCACATGTATATCATTGTGATAATGGAAGTAATCCAGTGGGTCCATTGGGATTCTACAAGTTCCAGTCATCATTTTGGCTTTGCCCTTCCTGTGTCAGGATAACTAAGCAAGATGATCACCTTGGTCTCACATCTCTGACACATGGGGTCTAAGGGCCTAATTGTTGAGAAATTCAACCCTTTGGGGATTACTTGATTGTATGCAAGAAAAAAATGCAAAGTTGTGACCAGCTCTACATAAAGATGATAATGATGTATATTCTGAAGAATTTCTTCCTACTGACAGCCCCATCTGCAGAGTCCATTGCGGCCTTGGTTTACTTGGAGCTGAAGAATTCTAAGAAAAAACATTTTGTTGGTTTGGCTTGATTTTTTGGGTCAGCCATTGGTGGAAAAAAAAGGTTTCAAACCACAGTTGTATTGTATTGCTCTCAAATGTATATTGAATGAACAGTTTGGGGTAGATTTTATTGTAGTAAAGGATTCCAGGGTAGTTACCTTCATGCCTAATCCAGGCAATGGGGTGTTCCAGTTTATTTAATTTAGGTCCTGACAAGACTGCAGTGTATCCATCCATTTGGAGCGGTCTAGTCTTCACCCAGCAGGTGGGTGGTGAGATTTTTGGGTAGGTACTGTTTATATAGGTGTCCTTCTAACAGATGGGCATGATCAGCACTAAATAAGCCACTTTAGTTGTTAGCATTGTTATTTCATCAGTAGTCACATTGGTTATCTGATCCATGAATCTAATATACTAATATAACTTGTGTAAATGTCCCATGCCATGTACTGAAGATTTGCTTTTTAAACTATGCACTTTATACTGGCCATACATTGATTGGTGTGAGCAATTGTTTCTGATCCTTGCTGAGTGCATTGCAGCAACTAGGTAAATCAGCAGCGATGACATTAAACCAGGATCAGTCCCTGATGGTTGCACTTGCAACCTGCAAAGCCATGTTTTAAATGCCATGGATGGCTTGCATTATGGGGTGTTATGGTCATACAAAGAATGGGCATTTCTAAATAATGTTTGACCAATTTATTATTTAACAGGATTTAATTAATGCCAACATATTACGCAGCGCTGTACATTAAATAAGGTTGACCTGTCCCAAAGAGCTTACAATCTATGACAATATAGAGTGATCACCTTTAGAGAGAACTCTTCTATTAACTTGAAGGCTAGGGGAATTTTGTGAGACTTTTTGCAGCTTTACTATTTGGTATTTGGCATGGAAATTTTTTAGAGTCAAGTCTGTCACTAATTGGAATGGACTGTCACTGGTTGGAAAGTATTGTTGGAAAGGATCATGAAAGATCCTCTCCAACAACTAACGACTGCATGATGCATTACCGAGTGCTGTTTACACGTTCAGCTCTATGGAGAGGGGAGGGGGAGAATGACAGAGCAGCACCCCACTGTGCTCTCTCCCCCCTATACTTCCATTACGATCGTTCATCATCCATCGTCCGTGGATCTACCAGAATGGTTATTCGGATGATGGATGATGAGCCCTGTACACATGCAAGATTCTTGTCCAATATCAGCCCTGAGACGATTATCGGTCAAGAACCATTGCACATGTTTACGTAACCTATGCCAGGTTAGCCAGTAGTTTCTAATTGAACATTCACTTCGCTTTGATTGGTGTCAAAGACCCTTTTGGGAGTGCTATCATTACCAAAAGGACTGTGGCGCATTGGAGAGGGCATAAACAGAGAGAGCAGAGGGGGAACATATAATGGACCAGGTGGGCTCACCTAGAATCCCAAAACTTACCTGATAGCAGAATCTAGCAGTGAAGAATGCAACTCAAAGGATTAGCAATAGAATGTATTAAAGCCATGAGGAAAATTAATCTCAATAACAAAAGTCCTATTTATTAAATTTGCCCCAAATTTAAATCAGAGTTTGGCTCAACTTCATTAAAAAACGTACGTTGCAGCAGATTTGGTCAAAAACACATGTTAAAGTATAGGCGGGAAGCTTTTTTCACAACAAACATCTCTTTTCATTAAAAAGCAGAAATTGTAATGGTGACTCTGCATCGATCATCATAAGACCATGCAAAGCTAAGTATATCTGCCTAATGAAGCCTTTTTTTTCTGCTGTGTGGTGTCTTACTTTTTTGGGATTGGTTAACCTTTTATGGGAAGAGAAAATGGTACTATGTACTCCTGCACTCTTTTCCGGGCTGGAAAGGTGGATATCTGGGGCCATCCTTATTAAAGGGGATTTCAATATTCAAAATTACCTTCCAACAACACAAGAATCAGATTGCGGAGGAAGAAGCCCTCGGCTCCAATGATGACCCTTGCTACCATTGAGAGAAGATTGGGTCTGTCTTTTTCAAAAAGAGGGGAGTACCTGCTTCTTGATCCCTTCCTTCCAGGGAAAACTAGATCCAGATAATATTTTTTGGACACGAGAGGGAGCACACACTTTCAACCATTCTCTACTTGGGAAGGGGCCAAGTTTGTTGAAGAGTCTGGTTCAGGTTACTTATTATCTTTATAAAATAAAAGCAAAGCTTTAAAGATCAACAAATCTGTCCCGCAGACTATGGAAGATGTATATATATATATATATATATATATATATATATATAAAGGGCTCCATCTTGGGTCCAAAGTATGTGTCCCACACCTACCTAGGGTAGTATATTTTCTCCATAGATAGAGGGTTTCTATTGCCATTTATCGTATAGAGATCCAGTTGGGGCAATGTAGGTGAGGCAAGAGCCAAACCAGAGACAAATGAAATTCTAGTCCGCAACTGAGGGTAATACAGAGTAAAACTGAAAGGGTAGAAAGGCAGTGCAGATAAAAGGAGGAGGATGAAAGACATGAGAAAGGAATAATAGTGTTTCAGGAGTTGCTTAACTACCCCCCACCCACCCCCCCACACACACATGAAAAGCTTCCTGAGGGTATCACATAGACATCATGAAAGCTAAAAAGTTGGACATCAAACATGGAGCTGATCACCATGTAAGACACAGCCATGAAAGCAAGTACCGATGTACATGTGGGTAAATCTAGCGGGAGTAAGGTGCCAATGGAACATGTCCTTGCATGCATCTTCCTGTGTATGAATAGTAATTGAACATTAGGAAACAGTTAACCAAACTAACCAGTCCAGTTCCCATCCACGCACAAAGGACAGTGAAAGCAAATAAGATTGCTGTCATTAGAAGATATACCCGAGAAAATAGACGTGGTATAGTAGGAAGTACTAAGACATTTATGTTAATATTATTAAATAGGATTTATATAGCATCAACATATTACGGAACGCTGTACAATAAATGTTCAAATGAAGTTATGGATATCAGACAGGAGACATCATGTAACATAAGTGTAATCCACTAACGGAGATACCGATAATGTTTGCACAATGTCAGTGGTGGATCTCAGGGATTCCCAGGTGTGAAAAGCTGACCAGGTCAATGAGTGATAAACAAGCAAGAAAGTATGCTTGGAACAGTATTGGAAGGACTGATGAGTGGTATAGCCAGGAGGAAAAAGTGGGAAAAGAAGGAATCATAGCTACATAGGTAGATAATGAAAAGGAGGAAGGAGAACGGCTTTGTTTAAGGGCATTAAAGAGACTGGTGAGGAAGGAAGCTAAAATCAAGTTATTGTTGTAATTGGCTGGGAATACTTTCGGCCCAGATTTTGAAGCCTTCAAAAATGTAATGCCCTGTAATGTTTCATCCTGTAAGAAAGCTGAGAATTTAAGGTACTGCATGTTGTCCCATGAAATCCAGGGATATGTCGTTTAAAAAGTGGAAACTGCATATGGTGGAACGGTGATAGAGAGTTGAAGGAAAAGTTATTGGGTCTACTCCTTTAAACAGATGATGTAGATGTAATTGGGCTCTGTCAGCTTCAAAAACACAAAGGTGTAAAAGAACGAGCGCCAGGTTCAAGGTGCTTGAGTAACAGATTTTTTTGCTTTAGAATATTATTTCTGTTTTGTTACCAAAGTGGCATCAACAGTGACCACTTTGCAAAAGAAATTACAAAATTAGGTATAGACCCACAACAATATCTGATCCTTTCTGGAGGGGGAGGACAACTTTACTCTTACATCACAATGCTGTACCCAAGAGAACAAGAATTACCTTACAGCCCAATATTCCCGGAAATCTTGTCAGGGGTCTCATTATAGACATTTTAAACTCCTATACCTAATTGTGTGCCCATTGTCCCTTTCCTAATGATTAGTTTAGTCTTTGATACCTTGCCTAATATTACCTAAATGTTTGTCTTGCTGCCCTCTGAGCGAGGGAAAAAAATTAACAAAAATATTTCTTAAGCCTTTTATTGGTTTAAAATCGGCCATTGAACAGTTATTTTGTTTGACAGTTTCCTCCAAATACAATACATAAGGATTAGATGTTTTTGTTTACTAATAACAATGCAGACATGAAATTCAGCACTAATGCCTTCTGACGATTACCATGCACCTTTTAGAAGTTATGCCACAGTCCTCCAGCAGGAGGGCGCTATACGACAGACTATTATTTACTATAGACTATGACAACAAATCCTAAATCAATTTAGTGTGCTGAACAATTGATTGGATACATTATTTATTGGCTGTTCTGTGAAACATAGATACATCTTTATTAAAAAGCAGCTAGGAAACAGATAGGGATTGGCGAGGTGTTCACAAAACAGATAAAAGACAGTTTAATTTTTCTTTAACCACTATGACCCCTTTAAAGCCAATTGGCAATGAAAACCCAGTAACTAAATTTGAGCATCCAACACAGGTGGCTCCTCTGTTGCTGCTTTCTTGATTCTATCTTCAAACACTTGAGCTGGAGGCTTTTCATGGACAAAAATGAGATCACATCCATGGAAAAGCGGACTGGAAATGAGAACCAACGTCCAGAACACAACAGTATGACAAACTTCTCCTTAAATAAATGATAAATGATCTTTTTGGCTATTAAAAATAGTGACATTCTTCCCACTGTCCATCATACTAATGTCCTGTCAGCTTTAATGCACTGTCAATTTTAAGGGTCCCCCCCCTTATTCATGTTAAAGGTTACTATATAGTTCCAACCTGTTTTGCCCTCGGAACCAGTGGCTCACTTTTCTGATAAGTACTCAAAAAATCTGCACTGTCCAAATACATAATCATTGTATGATAATTGCCCCACCTACAGTAATACATTTACTGCTGATAACACCTCCACTGTCCCCAGTCCCACACTCTCCACCAAGAAAAACCCGTGTGTCCCCATAGCCACCCTCCCCCCATTACATTGTTAAACCACCAAATGCAGCAATTTGTACCCATAGATGATTCAGAAATGTTAATAAGCACCCCTTCTCCCCCATCAGTGATATCATGATCCCCTATTTCTTGCATTTTACATGTATCTATTAGAAACAATACCACCTTGCTTGGATGACACATGATAAATATCTAGGGAGTGGACATACCGTGATATCTGATTCATACTGGAAGGGGAAAACATGTTCCCTCTTCTCCCCAATGTTCATTTTATTGTGTTTGTGAGTCCAGAGAGGTCAAACCGGGGATTGAGGTGCAGCAGCAAGTTTTCAGGATCTTTCAGCAATGATTCTACTCCAACCCAATGAAGTTGAATACTGGAGTTTTAATAATTGACTTCATTACTAATAGATACTCCTGCCCCCTTATTAGCAAAAAGTATATAGAAAATGAACTCAGCAATTCTTTGGGGATTAAAAAACAAGACTACATGTTTTGAAAAACTATTCTAGTAACCGTTTTGGAAATCTGTCCCTATAACAGTCACTGAGATAGAAATCTAGGGAGTCTGTATATAGATTATAAAATATATTCTGCTTATATGAAGAACTAATACTACTGTGCTTGTTTTTCAGTGAAAGAAAACTTGTGTACTGTCATTGCACTTACACAATGCAACCTATTATCTAGACACCGTTTGAAACTCTACAGATAACTTGACAAGAGGAACTTGAGGTAAACCACTACTGATGGACCACAGACAACAACCTACTGCTGACATACAGAAAAAGATAAATGCTGAAACCTTTCGAAAGGTCGACCACGGGACACAACCACCCATTTAACCGTTTTTGAACGAATACTTTTTTGGATTTCTGAGTATACATTATTGGACCTTTCTGCTTGAGAACAGCATAGGCCTTTCCTTAGGGGATGGCTATATCTATAAAGATTGATATATCTTCCTGTTTTAATCAGAATTTCTATAGTTTAACTGATAAGAATTTGATTTTCTCTGTTGCAACCTATAATTAGAATCTACCGTCTAATCTCCAATGGTCCATTTTGAGACCCCCTGAAAGAAGCAAACATTACATGGTGCCTTTGTGACTGATCCATTTCAGGACTTCCCAGACGGTGAAACCCAAACCCCGAGGTGGGGGCAGAACCAGTGGCCATGGTAAGAACCTGTTTGCCCATCACAGTTAGTAGTGTTGGTTTTGGGGATTGCCAGATTGGATTCAGGTTGTGATGAGACAAATGAGATAAATGTACCTTAAGTGTATAAACCTATACCTAAAGAGAGGGAGAAGGAGATATCAGATTGGTCAGCCATTAAAAAAAGTCTTAGGTGAGGTTGGATGAGCTAAACAGGAAGTTGCAAAAGGCCAACTCAAAAGACTAAGACTGAGATAGGGGCAGGTGAAAATCATGAGTAATGAGACCTCAATAACCCCCTAAGGGCACAAATAGTCCGCTCACAGAAGTGACAATTAGTGGTCTTGTCTAGTGTTCGTCGAATAGCTCACTATTCGATTCAACCGCTATTCGGTCGAATAATGCAAAATTATTCTGGTGAACAAACGTCAAATTCAAACTCCATTAAGGTCAATAGGGTAAAAATTTGGGTTGTTTTTCGGGACTGTGTAGAGCTTTTACAGCCTATAAATTCATTTGAAAAGACATGTCAAGACTCCCCCAGCTCTGCACAACACTGTACAAGTTTTTTGTGTTGCTGTCAAGGTTATTTTATGGGGCGGTCAAGGGAACATGCCGGATTTTATACCGGTCTCTGAGTAGAGGCAGAGAGGGATATGAAGGGGCTCCTCTGGTCCAAAAATTAGCCACCAGGTTTCACTGCTCCGTTACAAGCCATACACAGGCTTCAGAGTATAGTCAGAGGTCCCTAAGGGGGGGGGTCTTTCAGTCAAAAAATTAGCAAGTTAAACAGCTCTGTTATAAGTTACAACTGACAGGTGGCAGCAGTAGGAGGAGGAGGCGGTGGGCACTGAGACAGAGCGGGGACCGCATTGGTAACTGGCATTTAGAGCTGGGTGTAGTGCATCATCAATGCCACCTAGATGGCTGTAATGCCATATTTATGAATAGAGAACTGACAGGTGGCAGCAGTAGGAGGAGGAGGCGGTGGGCACTGAGACAGAGCGGGGACCGCATTGGTAACTGGCATTTAGAGCTGGGTGTAGTGCATCATCAATGCCACCTAGATGGCTGTAATGCCATATTTATGAATAGAGAACTGACAGGTGGCAGCAGTAGGAGGAGGAGGTGGTCGGCCCTGAGATGGATCGTGGACAGCATTGGTAACTGGCATCTAGAGCTGGGTACAGGGCAGGCAGTAGCAGTAACAGCATGAGGAGGAGGTGGTGGGCCCTGAGACAGAGCAAGGACGGCATTAGAGGTTGAGACCATCACCTATGTGGACAGTGTAGAAGCTGTAGCTATTGGAGACATGAATGGATGAACGAGATTCCAATCTGTCCCTACCTACTATGTAGCGAAACCACATGAAAGGGAATGGGCTTGGCGCAATCAGCGGGGAAGGAAGACCCTGTTGCACTTGATTCTAGTCTGGCATCTAGAGCTGGGTACTGGGCAGTGGGCAGGCAGCAGCAGTAACAGCATGAGGAGAAGGCAGCAGACCCTGAGACGGAGTGTGAACTGCATTGTTAATTGCCATCCAGAGCTGGGTACTGGGCAGGCGGCAGCAGCAACAACAGGAGGAGGAGGAGGCGGTGGGCCCTGAGATGGAGCAAGGATGGCATTAGAGGTTGAGGCCATGATCCTTTTTTGATAGTGTAGAAAGTGTGGTTCTTGAAGACATGTATGAATGAGATTCCCACTGTCCCTACAGTGGCGGTGTGCCCTGAGACGGAGTGTGAATGGCTGTGTTACTCCTAAAATGTAAATCAGGGCACTGGGTAATGATGTTTGGTGCACTAAAATGTGTATTTATACTTTTATGATGTGTTTTTATGTGTTTTGTACTGTAAAACACAGTACATAGTAATCTTTTAAATTTCCTGCCCCAGAATCCATCACTCCACCGCATCACCCAGAAGATGTCACATCATGCCGAGTGATACGATGGGGATGTCCCCGCCCTGCTCACTCCCCTGGATCCACCAGCGATGCTGCTCGCTTCACCCGGAGAATGCGAGCCTCACATCTTCCAGGTGATGCAAGCAGCTATAGTAAATTCCGAGGGGGGTTGCCATCACCCCCAGAATTTTCTATTGCTGATTGCATCAACAGTTAGATGTGATCCACCATGCAGAAATCCTGCATAGTGCATTGCTTCCAACTGTTAAAAGGCGCAGCGGTGTGGCCGGGACCCGGGCGGCATTTAAAAGCAGATTACTCGGTAATCTTCTTTTAAATTTCCCGCCCGGCAACGCCCCCCGTCGTACAGATGCCCCGACATCACAGCGGGATCATCTGATTGCTGCCGGAGTGCGGGGCAAAGGTAAGAGGGGGCTTCTAAAGTTACCCCGAGTCACACTCGGGGTTACCGCTTTTTGCAAGTATTTTCCACCCCGAATCACACTCGGGATTACCACTAGGGGGGTTAATTTATATTATTATTTATCAATAATATTGCACCCTTGTTTGGAAAATTTCAGTTTTGATAAATGACATTGTAATACATTGTAATTACTTCATTATTTTTATTAATTATGGTTTATAATTATTTATTATAATATATTTTATGAATATAATATAATAAATAAATATAATTATTATACCCAGGAGGTAATCCTAAGAATTACAGGCTCACAATATAAACAAAATATTCTATGCAAAAAAAATAGCATCACTTTTGCCTCAAAAAATTGACAGAATTAGAACGCTAAGGGGGTTAATATTGTAGGAGATGGGGCATATTCCCTTCTTCCCTAAGTTCTGTACTAAGCGTTCCAAACCCAATATTAAACAAAAAATATATAAAAAAAAGGACAAAAAAGCTGTTTTTTTTTTTTAAACGTAGAAGCATGTACTTAAATGTCATGAAATGTTATGAATGAACCCTCCCGTGACTGAGGTTAGAAGATCTGAGAGACAAGCTGCCCGTGAGGTTATCTGACAGTCTCTGTGCTTTCACTTGTTTCAGTGTTGTTGTTGGTAATGAATAATGATCACACCCCTTGTATCAGCTGCAGCTTGTTATCATTACCATTCCTCTATTTAGTCTGGCGTTACACTTCACGTCATGCGGTTGATATTCTCTGCTTGGAGGTGGAAGAGCTGGTGTGTGGACCTCTCCTGAGTTCCTGCTCATCCATTTTCTATTGAAGATAAGTTTACTTCTCGTATTTTGGTTGTTACCCTGTGCTTGTTGTTATTAGGCCTCAGGTAGATGCTGGTTCGTTCACCAGGGAAGGAACCAGTAGTCTCATACCCTGTCACTACTCCTAAGACGTTTCAGGGCTTCTAGGACCTAGGTTCCGGTGTATGAATCCTCCCACCTTCAGGGTCTATTCATACTGACAGGAGTCAGGGCTAGATTTAGGGTTTCTGCAGGTGGTGACCATTTCCCTCTCCCTAGCTTGGAGGTCTAGTCCCTTGTCATTATCTTCCTGTTTTCATTCTGGTGTTCCTCTCCTTCCCCCTTATCCCATGACACCCACAGGGAAACCTACAGGGTAAAATGAAATCATATTCAAAACAACACATTACATATAATAAAAAAGGCATCTCCCAGTTAGAATTCAATGGGAGATTGTGCCTTAACGCTATACAGGGACAGCTAAGTGGATTCCAAACAAATGTCCTATCCCGACATTTTTCAATGTTAGGCTTCCTCAGGGGATACAATGAGAACGCTATATCGTTGTAATAGTGTTTGGGAGATTAGCAATCTAAGACTTCTTTAGGGTTAAGATGCTGACATTAAGAATCACCTTCATTTATTTTATTCACCATCTTTCTTAAGAAAAGTTGTGAGTGCCACGCACAGCAGGAACCAAAAAACAAACAAACAAATAACTGCTAAAATCGTCTGTGCTTTTCATTGCTTAAGGAATCATTAAAAATGCAACACCTTCTTAGTGCAGAGTAAGAGGACAATTAAGAGAAATCAATATCAACCAGTCAGATTCATAACATTGTATGACATTTAACCTCCCTTGCGGTCTAATTCCGTCCAAATGTCCATGCAAAAAGCGGTACGTTTTTTGCATTCAAATTTATTTTTCATTGTAGGCTAAAATTCTTAGGCATAACTCACTGGTATTTAATACATTTAACAAATTTATTAATAAACTTTAAATACCAAAACACAACAATCTGTTAAAACGAAAAAAAATATATATTTTTTTAAACTTACTATATACAGTAGCATATATAATATATATATATATATATATATATATATATATATACTTATATTTATATTATATGAATATTTCTTTGTATTGGACTCAATAGAACTATTTTGTATTAAATCCAAATCAAAATTATTTGAAGTTCCTGCCGATCTGCCCGCCCGCACTGACGTCACCAGGAAACCCCAGAGATCGTCTCTGCGTTGCGCGGCTTGAGACCGAGGAGGAGGGATGTGTCCCCAGGACCTGCAGAGACAACGGAGCAAGGTAAGTGGGGTTTTTTTTTAGTTAAAAGCTACCCCAAGTGTGATTCAGGAAAACTGATTTTTGCCTGGAAAATCCACCCCAAGTCACACTCAGGAATACCGCTAGGCGGGGTAAGATACATGTTTCTACATTTGCCAAAAAATCCCAGCTTTTTCTGTCCTTCTTTATATATATATATATATATATATAAATATCCCTCTAATATTGTACCTAAAGCTCCTTAGTTACCATCCAGCCAGTGAACAGTATTTGTTGATATTGTCTATTTCTATATTTTTTTAAATATAGTTTTTTATATATGTCTTAATTCTCATTATTATTATTAATTAGATTGTAATAATTGTAGTTGTAGATAGTATTAATAATATTGATCTCTTGCTTTTTCTCCATTTTATCTTGTGAACTCAACTCTTACAAACTGTCCTGCCAAAGTACAATATTTGTGGCTCTTGTTCCTCAGAAAAACCCTGCTGCATGTCTCCTGTTTATATTTCAGCCTACCCAAGCTGCTTGCATACTAACAAGCCAAATAACAATATTTGTATCCGTTTTATATCAGAAAATGTAGTATAATTTATATTGCCTCAGTTCTATTGTCTGTTAACAAGATTCCTTTGTACCTCTCAACCAAAATTTTATTTTTTCAGCTTTTTGGTCACAGATATAACAAAACAAACAAACAAGAACCTCTGGTTAATTTTGACATATCAAACTGCTTTCATATTATTGGATCAAATAATATTATTTTGGCTATTCACATTATACACTAATTTAAAAATAATATTCAAAAAAATAATAATAATAGTAATTTGTCCCATTTGCCCCTCCTGTATTGTGGGTTAAATAAGCTGGTTATATTTTATGCCATTCTTTTATTGCAAGATAAAGCCTTCTTTCTCTTTACTAGTGTTGGTTGAATAGCTCACTATTCGATTCGGAAGCTATTCGGCCGAATATAGCAAAAAAATTCGGGTGGTCGAACATCGAATTCGAACACCATTAAAGTCAATGGGAGAAAAATTCGGGTTTGTTTCAGCACTGTGTAGAGCTTCTACAAATCAATATTTGTGGCTAATGTATTTCAGGCAATGTACACAATTTTATTTTACCTATAACTAAAGAAAAATATTTTTGTCTACTGTGTCTTTTTTTTGAACATTATTTATAAGACAAGTTTGAAAATGTACAAATATATGAAACGGGCATCAAAGTAAAAAAAAAACACGTGTAGTCCAAGTCAAAGGCAACGATCAACATCTAAACAATGCTGCAACAGTCATATCTTTGCGGTGTCTCATTTGATACACTCTAACTTAAATTGTTAAATACATTCTAACATATTTTCTCATTTAATATTGTGTTATAAACAAGCTGCTATTAAGCCAAAAAACAAGATTAGTGGCTATTGTAACTCTGTAAATATACTTTAATTTTATTGCAAGATAAATCTCTTCCTCTTATTTTGTGTCATAAGCAAGATGTTTATCTATCTTCCGGCCAATAATCAGTCTTGGGACTTGTCCAGCAGGTATTATTTATTTATATTACAGTTATTTCCTCTTTTACGGTGGCATTAAAAAAACGCCTATATGCTTTCCAGCTTATAAAGAACATTTGGGGCTTTTATCTCGCTGATAAGTACACAAGCCCCATCTCTTTCTCTTATTGCAGTCCAACCAATCTGCTTATATACTAATATAACTTATATAACTAATAATTGCAGCTGTTGCAATGGTTTTTTTTGTGACGCTCATATCTCATGTCACACTAACTTTTATTGCAAATGAAATTCTGCATTATCTCTCCCTCTCAAATTGTGGGCTAAACAAGCTTTGTCTGGCCTAATGACAATATCTGTAACTCTTGTAGACAATATATTATTTCTATTGTAAAATATTTCATGCCTCATCTCTCCCTTTTATATTGTAGACTAACTAAGCTGCTTATATTCTGACAAGCCAAAGAGCAATATATTGTAGCATAAACAAGCTCTTTACATCCCCTATACTATAGATACGGCCTTTACAAAAATTAATATATATATAATATTATATGATAATGAAGGAATATTATTTCTCAGGTAATTCACTATTATAACACAATTTTATTTTAAAATAACAAACTGCTTTTTTTCTGATATGTTTCAAATATGTATCAAATCTCAAATATTGTCACTGTCCAACCGAAGAGCATTATTAGGCTATTGTTGTTCAGATGTTTTCTTGCTTTCACACTATAAATTTTAAATACAAAAAATTATGCTAACCTTTTCATCTTTAATGCAGTCAAAACAAAATGTCTGTATACCTGCAGTTAATGAACAATATGTGTAGTTATTGTGTCTCAAATAATATGCTAATGTTTGCTGATTGATAGTTTCTTCTGCTTACATGTTTTCTTGCAGCCCAAACAATCTTCTTCCACACTTGCTAGCGGATTGTGTTATTTTTTGTTTCCAAGATAAACACAGCCTCTTTCTTTTGACCTAGCAAGCTGTTTACATACAGGTACATTACATACAGGTAAAAAAAATATTTGTAGATCTTAGATTTCTAGATCTGTCTCATAGATTTAAAAAATCATTTTGTAAATTGTACATACAACAAGAAAAACTGCCTCAATTCTCCTTATACCTGGCCTCGTCAGTTGCTTACATATTGTCCAGCCAATAATTATAATTTTAGGCTAGTGTCTCCCGGATAATACATATTCATTTTTTACTCTTGTAAAAAACCCTGCTTATAAAAGATCAGTAATGAGCTTGCATAATGAACAAATAATTAATTTAATAATATATAATAATATGTTCTCCAAGGTAATACACTTTAATCTTATTTCAGAATAAAACATTTCCTGCCTCTGTGCTTACAAAGCTACTTGTGACTTAAACAAACTGTTTGCAAAATGTTGTACTGAAGGACAATATTTGTGGCTGGTATATAGACAGAACCTGCCATATCTTTTTTCTCCTCCTTTATTTTGGTCAGCCAAGCTGGTTATACACTGCCCATCCAAGAAAACCATTTATAGATATTGTCTATCAGATTATGACCCTGATTCATCAAGCCAAATCGGAAGCTCGACGCACGTGTGTATTCGCGATCTGGAATCCGAGCCCTAAAATCAATTTATCAACTAAATCCGAGACGCTGGCAAACTCATGCGGAAGTCATCAACTGAAGCGATCTCTCTGATGGATATGTGTAGCTTGGTGAGCTTGTATTAAACTCACTGTTCCCCTAAAAATGCGTTCTTTCTAATGGCACACATATTACCCTGAGCCCTAAAAAATGTTTGTGCTGTTCAAATGTTTAAAACATCTATATGCGCTAAGAAATAGGAATATTTTAAAATGACTTATTTCTTTCCTGTTGGGCAAGAGTTAACTGAGTTCACCTCCTCTACATAGGCGCCTATATAAACGCTTACCATGCCTGATCGGAGGAGCCGCCTGCGGGTAAATATTGCGACTTTCCGTGAGCGAAGCCTCGGCTCTGCCATCAGACTAGATTTTCCCAGAAAAGTCACAAGCACACACACTTCTTGTTTGCTTCTATAGATATATATGTATATGTGTGTGTATATATATAATTGTAGTTACTATAGTTATTATAATATTAATAAATAATTTGTATTTATATTTAAAATTATTGTAGGATATAAATATATATATATATATTATATATATAAATATACTTTTAACATTATTTTTTTAACAAGTGGAAGTGTGTTTGTATACAATAGTGCTAAGATCAGGCAGCACAGCACAATGACAACAAACCGATAACACAACTACAAATGAACACAGGATTTGTGTGGGGGCAAATGTCAGACTATAAAAAAAGAAATAAAATCATGACAATTTATTCAGAAAAGGAACATGTACATAATATATTCAAACACCAATATGTGACAATGCGACAAAGCCCACCCCACACGTCTGTCCTGGTAAAATAGTACTAAATAAAATGCATATGTATTTGTATACATTTAAATGTATTTTGATACACACACACAAGTGAGATCAGTAAATGTTCCTTAATACATGTATTCTAACATGTTTTCTATAATCCTTTACTAAAATATTTGATTTCTCAAAAGTCAAACTAGAATTATTTTTTTATCAGGTCACAAATGTTTGTTCACATATTTTTTTACACTCATACTATTGTGTGATGACATATTTGTCACTTAGTATATATCCAGCTTGTTAGAAATTAATTTGCAGTGTTGCAACCAAAAGAAAAAGTAACAACAAGTGCAACAAATGTAATTATAAGTGAAGCAAGTTTGTGATTGAGTAGATTGTAACATAAAAAAACATCAAGCATTAAAGATTCAAACTGACCTGTAAAATGGACTGGAGAGCACAGAACAGGGCGCAGGTGTGCGCTAATCAATTGCTATCACGTCACCATTGAGGTAAACATCTCCTGAATCGCGCAGCTGATAATAATTTGCCTTTATTGGTGTATTCGAGATCTTTGCAGGAGACCAGCAGGCGAGTTCACTGGAACTCGGGCCCGACTCGTGCTTATAGAGCTTGCTGACCAGCACGTGCGTACACGCATTTCATTTATAAATTAGGCATTATATGTATACTTTTAAATTGCAGTTTGACTAAACCACTTAAATACTGCTAGGCCAAAGAAATTTATGTTGGCTATTTTATCTCATACAAAACTATATTTTAATTGCAATGTTAGTGCAATATAAATTCTTCCTCATGTCACCTTCTTATTACAAACTAACGTATATTTCAAAACCAAAACCAATATTATCTTTATTCTTATACTTTGGACAACCAACCTGCCTACATGTTATCCAGCCAAAGATCAATATTTTTTGGTTATTGTCTCTCCCATGATACAGTGTACATGGGATAATATATTGCAATATTTATTGTAAGATAAAATGCAGCCTTATCCCCACCCTTCTTATAATAAAACCTAAATAAGCTTTACTTAGATACTTTTTTATTGTAAGTGTAATCTCCCGTATTCGGTGCAGATAAAGAACATTATTTTGGCTAATATTTCCCACAAATTTCAATCTAATTTTTATAGATGAAGAGCAATACTTTTAGGTAATAACTATCAACAAATATACTTACATTTTATGGCAATATAAATCCTTTCTAATTTCTGCTTTTATTGTGACTTTGTTTTGTCAAATAACATTTGTGGCTATTGTCTCTCAGACATTTTTTTCTTGCTGTTTTATCTCCCTGTGTTTTATTGCATTCTAACCGTACTTCTTATGATCTGTTCAGTCAAAAATCAATATTTGTAATTTTTGCCTCAAATAATATACTCTAGTTTTTAAAAGATAAAACCTGACCTCGTCTCTCTCTCATGTTGCCTAACTGAGCTGCTTATATTCTGCCCAGCTAATTATCAATATATTGGCAGTTTTCTCTCCGATAAAACACTTTTTATTATAAGGCAAAACGTGCCCCTTTACTGCTTCTTACATTGTGGCCTAAAAAAGCTGCTTACATGCTGTCCAGCCAAAGATCAATATTTTTTGGCTCTTGTCTTGTTGCCTCTATTGCCTTATCCTCTCTATTGCACTATTGCAAACATTGTACTCTAATTTGCATTTCAAAATAAATCCTGTTTTATTTTTCCTCTTATATTATTGCCCAGCCCCCAATATAATGCACACTCAAAGCATAATTTTTGTAGCTATTGTATCTCATTTAAAACATTGCTCATGTGACATAAAACATGTTTTCTTTCTTCTTATTCGTTGCCTATGCAAATTATTGTGTTATCCTAATGTTTGCTAATATTTCCAAACAGATATCTGATGTTTTTATCATTTCAATATTTGGTACAGGGATGTGATTTAGTTCATGCAATGGAGATGTGTTTGTATACTCTGTTTGGACATTTTATTATACTTACATTGTGGTACTTTGATAAAACAAGCCTACAGACAGTAATATTACTGTAAAAGTTAAACATGAATATGTAATGCTGCAGATGCTGTATGTAATAATTATACTATTCAGTACCGACACAGCAAAGCAAACCCAGCATGTTTTTAAGTGATTGGAATTATTTTCTTTTCATGACATGTACAAAAGTCACATGCAAATGTAAGAAGCGGACAATGTACAGTGAATTCAGGCTGGAAGGCAGATTATCCTTTTATTGGATATTGATAATGCCTTGACCGCAGGGATACAACTATTACTATATTGCAAAGCTCTTAGAATATGTGTGCTAAGCAGTACTCTTTAGGTAGCAATTTTTAGAAAAATGGCCAATGAATGAATTTTTTAATTAATTTGTAAGTTGGAACAAATTGGTCAAACACCGGAGAGGTGGCAACCCTAGGGGCCCAGCATTAAAGAAAGAAAAAAATATGGATTTAATATTGTGTTAAGGTACAGCAAAGTGCAAAGAGGTCCAATGTTTTTTATTCCTTAAAGTTCCTTTTGGAATGCTGCAGTCTGGCATAGAAAGTGTTAAGTCCCGAGCTGATTGGGCACACTCTTTGGAAGGTGGGGTGGAGGCAATAAATTCCTGGGGAAGCCACATGTGCATTTGGTTTCTCTGTGAGATGGAGATGTGTTTGTAGTGAGCAGAAATGAGCAATCTAAGCTTTAGTACAATGAGCCATTGTCAGTCCAGGAACATGACCTGCAATGATCAGTTGGAGCTCAGAAAGTCATGGAGGATAGAAAAAGATCTAGGATTGGCGGGCAGATTTAATGAAGGGAAGAGATTGTTGTAGTCGGTGTAGCCTAGGAATCTGCAGATATCAGTAAATAGAATAGTAAATTACAGGGAATTTGTTCATAGGGAGTCCTGCTATGGCTGCAGAGATGAATAGGCATGACCCATAACCACCTGAAATCACTTTAATCCACTCTCCTCCATCATCCGGGCCCATTCCAATGCATTTCTTACCACCATTGACTGTTTAAAGCTTTCAAAGATGTTTCCTTCTGCTTTGTTCACAGTGGTGCAATGTAATCGTGCAAAGTAAACATGTTCCCATTGTGACTTATGTCCTTTGCTATTTATCTTGCGTAGCACTCAAACACTGTATAGTAATGCATTACAACACACACGTGAGAGCAATTTCCATAGTATTGCTTTAAAGAAAGGAATGCAGCAGTTTATATGTGCTCTGGTCTTTTCAATATATAAGGCTTCATACTGAAGAAACTTTCTACAGATATAACTGCCTAGCATACTTTATTGGGACATCAATCCATTCAAATATTACTGCAGGTGAATCTTACGGATTCATGTGTTTGAAAGGTGAATAACCAGCCTTGAGCAAGTCACATTTGCTGCTTTTATGAATCTATTCCTCCAGGTATTTGGAATGTGAGCTGGCCTAAGTGCTCTAATTTGTCTTTCTGTTTGATGGGAATGTTGGATAGATGAGACCAGCAAAGGCAATCAATTGTGTGATTCACTTCTGGGAATGAAATAAATCCTAAAATAGGGAAAAGGAAGGGAAGGGTCCCCTGTGAAATTAAATTGCAGCCACTCTCTTGTGTAGATATCACAATGCTGTTTTATGGATTGCAGAATCTCATCCCAACTGTCAGTCCGCCATTACTGAACCTTAATGAATGCCGGTTCCCTGGCTCCCATTCTTGCTTTAGCTTTCTATTTTCAGTCACTGACCTAGAACAAGGATAAATTCCAACTCCTTCACTGATGGTTATATGTGTATGACATAAACCAGCCAAGGAACCGGCATTTTCATAGTCTCAGGAAAAGCAAAGCCAATAGTCCCAATAGACCAGTGAAAGCTGACAGATGCAAATCATGGACGTCTAAAAATAAAATTGTAACGACCAAACAATGTAGCGGCAGTAAATAAGGAAGCAAACCTTTTTCTCATGCAAATACCGAAAGTATTTGTAAGTGTAAAAAGTTATAATATATATTTTATTATTAATATTCCAGCACATCTCAATGCAATCATTCATGGTGGGCAGACTCCTATGGAGGAGAGAGCTTTGCATGTCTGAGACTAAACTGGTGAATAATTTAATCTGCATTGTTTTATCCCCAGTGATGGATCAGCTATCATATAGGGGTTAAAAAGTTCTATAGGTGAGAAGCTGCATGTATCCACTTTAGGGGTTCGCAGAGTTTGATGTGGACCCCTGGGATGTCCCTTCTGAGGGAGGGGATGCAGTGCAGCTACAAGAATTCTTTAAAATCAGAGAATGTTTTTGTAAGGTGAAGCACACAATCCTATATGTTCATTTAATCTTCACATATTTTGTGTGATGAAGCATAACTCCTTTAGTAAAGCATCTCCATTGTCTTCTCCTATGGTATTGACAAACAAGAAGAGAATAAATGCATTACATGGTCCAGCGCCGTATTCAAATCCCTACACAGGCAACTCAGAGGAGCGTGATAATGATTTTGATGCTTTGTATATTAAAGGTACTTAGAAGGCGGAGTACTGGTAAATCGACTTACCCTAAAATGTCTGTAGGCAGAAAAACTACTTTTATGAAAACCATGGATTGTTGGATGAACACAGGAAAATATACCAAGTTTACAAGTAAAGTGTAAAAGAATGACCTCATTACTCTAACTGAAAGGATCCATATGCTGCGAAGAGTTCTGGACCAAGTCAGCAGATGATCTGGTATGGTTACCCAAGCTGCTCAGCATATATGAAAATGGCATGACATGTCACTTACCAAAACCAGAAGAGACAAATGCCATGGTGTTGGTGCCGTGACATGAAGCAATCTATCCCTGATGTACATATGTTACAGAATAAATCCCCTGACACCTGGCCAGGTAAATGATCAGCAATTGGAGCTCCCGGATACAATGGAAGGGGTTACTTATGGGGAAAGTCATCCCCTGTAATGTCAAGAATGGGGGGAGACATGACAAAGTATCAACAACAAACCACTATATAATAGCAGAAAAACAAAGATACACACAAGGTGAATATCAATAATAGTTATACAACAGATGTACAACAGAGACAAGATTGGGCAAGAAAGCTCCACATAATCGTATCAAGTAGTTGGTCATATTCAAATGGAACAGTTTTTTTGTAATGTTAAAGACATGTTTAGCCTTTCAAGCTGCTTCATCAGTTCTACCAGTGTGGGAATACCCCGGCTTTTCTATCCACAAGGCACAAATGCCTTCATCCAATCATTATGGCATGTGACGTGGCAGATATTGATTGTCCAAGATCAGGAAGTGTGAATTTAGCATAATCCCATCCTTGGCATCAGAAGTCTGCAAAGATACATTATAGATGGAAGACAGATGTGTTTGAAAGTCCCCACCTCTGTTCAGGGATGAATGTTCTAATTTCATGTAGGTGGCTTATTTCACTTCTTCTGCAAACCAATTTTCCTCTTTCCAACTCTCACCTCATTTTCCTGGGAAAAATATTCCTTCTTTTCAGCTGTAGGATTTGCCCTCCTCTGTTGGGCAATTGATTTGTTGAGGGGTTTGTCTCCCAGGGTCTTTGTGTTCCTCACCACACTGCATATGCCCAGTCACCTCTCTTGTGTTTGTGTGTTGGGTAAAGCTTTGGCCTCAATATATTGCTTGGTTTAAAGGGAACAGGGACCTTACAGGACCACTATAATAGTCTGTTTTCTACTTGTCCTGATGGTCCAGAATTTTTGCTAAGCTTTTTTTTTGTGGATGTTTTGACAAAGGACAAGTCTGGGTAGCAACCTGTCTCACTTGGAAAGAAGGAAGCACCAGGGGGCGCTATGGATGGCTCAGTGGTGATGTGAGCCCCAAGAACAGACAAGGTGAAGAGTCTAACAGCCTGGTCGACTTCAGAGCCTCTAGTGGTGAGGATGTTGCTCTGCAGACTGTTACAAGTTGTGTCCCTTGGACAAAGGATTGGCAGAACAATGTGCAGCACCAAATCAGTGGGCAAAAGCAGTCAATGATGGCCGGGGTTGAGGCAGGCATTAAACAGATGAGGTCAAAACAAGCCAGAGGTCTAGCAACAAAAAGCAACAAATAGGCACAGGGGTCACCAAAGAGACAGAAAAGTTCTCCAGAGACAAAGAAAGAGACTGGCACAGGTGACACGAAGGTCGCTGAAGACCGAGGAATGCAGGAAGTACAGGAAGACATTGGAACAGCATGCCTGGAACTGCACAAGGGAACAGGCAGGGGCAGAGCAGACTGGACAACAGGGTATAGTACAGGAGCTGGACAGGGAAACGGGCAATCAGGCAACAGCTGGGTAGGAATACTAGCAGAGCTAGGGGGCTCAGTAGTAGTCTGTAGACACATTGGGGCTACAAGGTAAATAAGAACGCCAGGTGCATTATCTGTCCATTGCTTTCAGCCCATTACCGTGCCCAATGGGGTATGCTCCAGCTCTTGGCCCCAGAATAAAGAATTGATGAATAAGCAAGCCAGCGAAGAATCTCAATATTGGCAATTCGTGTGCAGCTGTGCAATAATGCAAGTCTGTCCAGCTTAGCTAATGGAGAGTAGTATGGTCATCGTTCTGTGTATCACATGCACCTACAGTCCATTACAGTGCAGTTTTGATTCATTTGTAGGTGCTACAATACTATGTTAGATATATAATTTTAAAAAGTTGTTCATTTATTTTGTTGTAGTTGTTTTCAATCATATTTGCGTACATGCAAACTATTTAAGATCGAATATATGTATATATATAATACTTTGCCCTTTATTTTCATCACAAAATGATATAAAGGATAAAAAAGTGTGTGTGTGTGTGTGTGTGTGTGTGTGTGTGTGTAATATATATATATCTCCAAGGTTGAATGCTAGTTTAAACATTTTGAATAACAAGAATTAGTCTTCTAGGCCTCGGGCAAGACTGGAAACACTCTTTATCTGGTTCTAGTGACAACCATAGTTTTGCTTTTGGACTCCATATTTTACACTAACTAATATTCTGGTGAATGAAGCTAAAATCGGGGAATCCTAGGTTTGTCCACCAGGCATTATAATCCGTGAACAGCCTCTCAGTCCTTCATAAACTTCTCATGAGACGGTCCTATCAGTCACTCCTCTGGGTATTGCCATAGAATAAGCTGTGTAAAGCGTACCAGTAAATGTAACACAGACCATTTTTGTTGCTAAGGACAAACACCATTGACAGTTTGAGCACCACTGGAGGAGAGCGCCGTCACTCCACAATTGGATAAACTTTCTCCTAACTATATTATACTGTTGCCTTTTTTATACTGTTGCTGTTCATTGGGTGCAATAGTCACGTGTGTATATATGTACGTATATGTATAAATCTGTACAGAATAGACATTTAAACCCAAAGATATTTGGTAAATAAAATTCTTGTTTCTAAACTTATTGTTGGAGTGCACAACACGAATGATATAAAATCAGCACTCATAAACAATCCTTTTTGAAGAAGATGAGTTCAAACTGGCTTTTGGTGGAACTTGATGGGGGTTTAAAGGCCTCTGGGGACAAAACTAACACAATGATTCCAGCTGGAGGTTGGAACCAAGCAACCACAAAAGAGATAACATTTCTGTGAGGAGGAATAACACATCATACGAGTTGTTGGGTATGGGGGTGTGCATTGAGAAATCTGCTTCAAGGACTTCTCCAAACATCTTTCCAGGGGTGTAAAGATTGCTGTTACCGGATGAGACCCAAAGGAGCCGGAACCAGATGGTCAGCTGAGTCAGAGGACTTGCTACTACCTACTGGAGAATATCAGCAGGCACCTGGGAGCAGTGTGTTTCTGGAAGCGGGAGGACACCTGACTTAAGGGGTGGATGCATGGGTGTGGCTGAAGGTGGCCAGGGGTCCTGGATATATAAAAAGGGACAACTGCCCCAAATCTTTCTCTTTCTCACTCCAATCTTTGTAGAACACCACCAGGGTGCAGGATATAGAGGACGGACTCTTTGAGTAATGTATCATTTTGCTTTGTCTATGTGATCATTATTTAGTTTTTTTTAATTAATTGTTGAGTACTTGTTAATTCTTTTCTCTGTTAAAAAATATCTTGTTATGTAGGATCTGTGGGATTATTAAGCTAATAAAGACTTAGTAAGGTACAGTTTTTCAAGAAAAGGGATAAGGGAAACAGGAAAATTTTCCTTCACTTATACATAATTTTTTTAATGTTTTATAGCATGCCCCAATGATTTTAACAATTTAACTTTAGCACATTTACTATCTTCTATTTGCTAAACAATAAACAGCCTCACGGAATGGCACAGGAACTCACTCTTGTCACAACTGGCCACGTGTAACCAACAATTTTCCAGCACAATGTTCTGCACACAATATCAGAATTATTATTATGATCTCCTGCTGAAGCAATCACACCACCTACCTGGCTCGCCAATAATGTAAGGATAATATCCAAAAGATAGGAATATCTAATACCATTCTCCCTGTAAGTTCTGAGATCATCAGCAAAGGCGTTGAACACACAATTGTGTATAAAAGTTTTATGTTGTATAGAGAGGCAAACTTGCAAGAAAAAAAGATGCCTAATACAAATACAAAACAATACATACATATTAAAACAATATTAGAAAAACAAAACTACATATTCTCTGGCTGGAATATCTGCATAGGTCGCTTCTCCCTTCTACCTTTTTATGCTTCCATCACTGCCTTGTATCCTAGATTTACTACCACTCTGTGTAATACATCTTCACAAATACTCCTTTTGAGTCTTTCTTGCATATCATTTTCATGGCATTGCCAGCAAAAATGGTAAATTGTAAGTTGGATAACAGAAATGCAAGAAATGAATTGTTGCTTTGTGCCGGTCCTCTCTTGATTGATGAGGCATCAAACCTTGAATTAGGTTTCCGATTAAGAGGAAATATATTCTCTGGAGTGAAGAAACAAAAAAGAAAAAAGTCCCAGGAGAGATCTTAGTGTAGTGATTCTTAACCAGGGTTCCTCCACTTTAAAAAGGTTGAGAAACATTGAGCCCGATTCATTAAGAAAATCTGAAATTGGCTCACGTGTGCGTATTCGTGACCCGGAATTGGACACCAAAAACCTATTTATCAACCAATTTAAGCTGTCTAGAATACACCGGCTTATTCTCCCACCAGTTATCAACTGAAATGATTGTGCGCTTCAGGGCGCGCATCTCCGGCAGCTTGAACATCTATATATACATGCATATACATCACGTTTGGAGCAACCTGAAGCGGAGGAGACCTGTGGGAGACCACATTTTGTCTGGTAAGTATTGCAATTTGTCTTTTCCTGTTTTCCTTGGGTTATGCAAAGTAGTATTGTCTGCCCTTAGAACTGTTTGACACTTCCTCGATTTTATTAACTTTATGAATTTTGGTCGTTTTTGTGGTTTTTTTTTTTTTTGTCCCTTGTGAAAACCCACAACCTTCATTGCCAACAAACTGCATCACTTTAGTTCCATAGCCATAATTAGCTTGGCCCCAGGAGTAACCTTTTCTTTCTTGTTTTGCTCGGTGTAAACAGCAAAACAGTCATAAATTCATGAGATAATATAACTTGCATTATTTAGCACTGTGCAATTTAAGAACTAGCTGCATATCATACTATTACATTTGCTCAGTACTTACCTCACTAATATATTTGTCTCCTTCCACATACACAGCCAGTTCCAGCTCAATGGAAGCAGCCAGTCCTGATGAGGTCCCATCTCCACCCCGGTCACATTGCAGGCATTACCAGTTTTAAAACCGCCCAAAAAAATGTATAAATATATTTAAAAGTTTTCATATTTACCAGTTTTATTAATATACTTAATATATTTATTTTGGTGTTAAAAATTCTGTTAGGAAAAAACTAAAAGCAATATTTTGTTCGTTTTTTTTTGTTTCAAACATTTAAAATTTCACACATTTAAAAAGATCCTTGCAGGCTTGCCGTCCATGGTTCTCCTTTACAAAACAAAAACAAAAGAAACTTACTTTTTACACAATGGTTGTTTGAACAGTAAAATATATAACATGCTCTTATCCTTCACCAACTTGGTTTGGAAGCTTGGAAGAGTTGCCACCATTCCTGCATTGCTCTATGGTCATCTCTTCCCAACATATCCTGTGACCTTAAAAGTAACATAGTTGTGTATGTTAGATATGTTCTCTTCAAAATAAATGTAATTGTAACATCATTCAAGAATATATGTTGCATACAATACATATCTGAAACCCTTAGTGTCTCCGCCTAAACAGAAAAGTAGTTGGTCAATTTGCAAGCACATTTATCTGTTGGAGGCAAGTGTCAGAGAAGCGAGGTGTCCTAGATTTGGTCCCTGCCAATAATGATATTTGTGCTCATTTAGTGAACAAAGATGTTTTTAGCTTTTTTTTAGGGTCATTACAGCATTACTAGTAGAGTATTGAGTTGAGACTTCATACTTGACTATAATTAATTTTTAGCCACATTTACAAACGTTCACATTCTTCTGGGATGAAATGGCAAAACGGGATTTTGAGCATCATTGGACCACATCAAAATAAACTCATACAGGTGAAGTGTCGAATAATTGGGAGGTACACTAGCCTGTGGACATTGTTCAAACACAAAATATAAACTAGGCTATCTTATCCAAACAAATGTCTTCACGCAGGAGAACTCAAACAAACACTGTAGGTGTCATGGTGTCCTGAAAACATTTAGTGATGTTACTTTGTTGAAGAATAAGACCTCGACGTGGTGTTGGGAGCCGAGCCTGCAGGAGCTGGATGTGCAGGAGGTGGTGGGCCTGCAGGAGCTAGAGCTCTTGGGATTTGCCAACCCAGCATGTGAAGAACTGCCTGGTTTACTTGAGATTGTCGGCCCAGGAATTCACCTAACACATTACAGAGATGGTCAACTCGTAACAGGTATGCACCCAAAATGTTGTTGGACTGATTCAATCAAAAGCTGCTGTCCAGTGGATCCACAGTGGATGCAGCCCATGAAAATTCTTCAGAACCACAAACCAGTGGACACTGATGTTCTACAAAGGCACATGATATATCACATCAAAATGAATGAATGTGGAGACAAATCTTCACCAATCTAAAGTCCACAATATTTGGCTAAGGCAAACCTAAATTTTAGAATCAGGCATCAGGAATCAGAAATTGGGGTCTATTTTAAATATTTAACTCAATAAGTAGGAAGGCAGCAGCATAAACATCTTCAAATAAAATGTAAAAACTCCGGAAATTCAGAGAAATAGAAGGTTCTTATTTAGCTTTTGGAAGGCTGAACACACACACAAAACAAATTAACTTGAATCTCCTCCAGGCTTCTCTACAGTGGATCAAAGACCTCTTCCTGTAGATGATGATCTGTTAAATAAAGCACAAAAACAAATAAAATAGAGTGAGCTTGACTCTAAAAGTTCATTTGGATTGCTCAGTTCCCCACAAAAATAACCAAAAAACATAATTCTCCCAGACAAACAAATGTGTGAAATGTAACGTGTGGAGGAGCTGAGATATTACACATATAACTGTTGGTTTTATAGACAGCGGCACAATGTCAAACAAGATACACCATGAAGATTCATCTTACCAGGAGGAGGACCAGTGCCGTCTTTTACATGCGAAGTGACATCCTCGTCATTCCGCATCACTCTGTGCATGGGGGGCAGGAGGGGACTGCTGGGTCTCAAATAGAAATGCATACATTGTTGATGCAAGTAAAAAGAATGCAAAAATACAAAACAATAAACAGCTCATCTTACAAAAATGATCTCAGATTCCCAACCAAACAAAACTAAGGAAAAATACAATACAACTTCATAAATTCAAATTACTAAACTGTTTTTATCCCAAAAACGGATGGACAAATATCGAGTAATAGAAATCTTACATACAATTTGGTGTTTTAAAGGTTGTGTAAACAGCAGGTGATTTCCCATGCTCCCCCAATGTATATTTACTCACACATTGCCTACACGCATGCTCCAGACATATAAGCAGCAATCCTCCTCACGTATCTTAGCCCCACTGGTTTTAAAGCTTACCCTATGCATACTACAATCTAAAATCTATAGCAGTAATCAGAAATATTGGGGAAAAAACTCAGAGATTGGAAATCCACCAAAGGGGCACCTAATGTTCTTCCATACTTTCATCCAGGTTCTTCTCTCTGGCATCCTGCCCTTCTTAAGACCCCTTATTTTCCCCACCATTTTCAGAATAACACTTCACCACCTCCTATAGTGAAGACTTTTCCTCAAGTGGAAACCTGGATTTGTGCCTTCCAAGTGAAGTATTGGACTACTACACTAGAAAGTTTACCGAAATCACAATCCCAACTGTTGAATGCTTTGTACACCCATAACTCATGCAATAGAGAAAAGTGATACCTGGGGCCCACCCATTTGTAGATCTCTGGTAAAGGGACACTGAGGCACAAAATGTTCTGTTTTCAGTGGACCTCGAGCATTCCACCCTCAGATAAGTCCGTCCTCTAGAGGGCGCTTGTCTCTGACTTATAGTCTGTCATAGGAGAGCCACGTGGGGAAAACCACCAGCAATTTATTGGCAGACCGGTCTGCCAGACAACCAAGCACATAAACGCAGGTATACACTTACCTGTCAGATACAAGGTACAATCTAACAAGCAGATATACAACCGAACCTCCGGGTACAATACAGTAATACATGCATACACAATTTACATACAGTCCCTAGAGGAGATATGAGGATTGGGGCGCTTAGTACCCAGAAGAATATATTTCTATTTATTCCAAAAGGTAGAACAGTGCATAAATTTTTTTTTACAAAGATGGTAAAAAACAAGAAAATGGATTATATTTTGGATTTGCTATAAAATAAGTGAAAAAAGCAGAATAACACAGCCGTGAAGTAATGTTTTTTGTTATTCTGGAGCAATGACAGGCCAGCTATTCTATGACTAAGGTTTAACAGCTGCCTGGCCACACTTTGTTCACCTAATCCGCCTACATTCACCAGGTGCTAAAAGGTAAAGTAAAAGCATCAGACACATTTTACTAAACATGGTAAGCAGACCGCAAGTAAATACAACACACATTCATGTCTACAAGAAATACAACAGCTGGTAACACAGAAATGAATTGCTTTACACCTAATAGAATGCTGTGTTTAATCCTAGCCCTACTATCAGTTACATACTGGATACTGTAGTACATATTTTGAGACTCAACATATAGCAGACAACCTGATTGACCTATGAAAGATTATCAAGGTGTGAACACAGTCATGAATGGTATTGACAGGTAAATCAGAACTACATTACTTGCTGGGTGGGAAATACATTTTACTGGTACCACATCACCCTAGTAACAATTTCAAACTCAAATTTTAGTTTTTGGAATTCTTAGGTGCCATACTCCGTGCCATACTCAGAAAGTGTCTAATTCACATTCCTCCACAGGTGGTTCATAGGAGCATGATCACACCTTAGATGACGAAGTACAGGTAGTTCCATTTCCCTGCCTTTTAGCTAGGATCAGGAGTAGTCTGTTCTTATGAGTTCCAGAGGAAGGAATGCCCTGGTGTCTTCAGGGGGCATCAGTGAATAGAACACTCTGGATTCAAAGGCTGCAGGTTGTTGGGGTGGTGATGTTCCATGGGGAACATCAAAAAAAAATTACATAAAAAAAAAATGGTAGCAATGGCGTTGGTAATTCTAAGAAAACATTTTTTGAGTGCTTTGTCACCTTTCCATTATATTCACTCTTCCGAATGACAAATTCAATATTAGGAGGATAGAAAGATGACTCAGTAATGTATTTTGAAAATTTTACTAGCACCTTTTTAGCTTTAAAGGAAAGACATCAGAGCTAGTAACTGAGGTATTCGGGTTCAACAGTGGGACATTTGAAAACTAACCCCCTCCAAAAAAAAATCATGGCTACTGGAGTGTTAGTTAAAAGGTCGAACGAGATATCAGCGTCTCCAAACCTTCTCAAATTCTCCATCATCTGGCTCCTGTCTACCTCTTCTGTAGCAATGTCTAAAAATTCCTCCTGCCTCACAACCCTAGATTGGTTTTCTAGTTTTCCAAAACTATATTGATAAAACAACCCTACATTTCCTGGAGCTTGTAACACATGAAGTGCCTGATACTGAGTGCAATATGCACACCACCTGTAAGCACCAGACACCAGTCCTACAATCTAACACTGCAGTCTTTGCCTATAGCAAGCCCCTGCTCAGCCTTGGGAGGGTGGTTGCCCCATTCCAGCACATGATTGCCCCCAGGATTTGTGTGCCCAGGGAATGGCATCTGGGGGAAGGAATGGCAGAGGATGCAGTACAAAAGGTTCTCACAGAGGGAAGTCTAGAATTTTGAGCCAGGAGGTCATACACAAGCAATCAGCCCACCAAACAACATATTCGGGGTCACAGGCACAAGGTAGGGAAGGGCAGCATATAATCACAGGGTCAGGAATAAGGCAGAGGCAGCAATAGTAAATCTAAGAAACACATCAGCAGCAGGTTAGCCAAGTTTACTGCTAAAACAGGCCCAGGTTACTGGAAGCAGAGAGACTATTAAGTCCCGGTAGCCTATGGCAGGGCAGAATAAAGCCAGAAACTAATCTTCTCCTATATCCCTATTAGTTGGGCACAGCCTTGGAATATGTGCTGGGGATGCAGATAAAATACATCTTAGGCTGCACGGCTGAAGGGAAGCAGGGGATGCTGCTATTTCCTTGTTCTGCTTGCTGCTGCAGTTGACATCGCTGGACAGAATAAACAAGGTGTGAGTCAGCAGAGTAATGGTTAACAAGTTTCAAAACAAAAGAGTTCCTTATCTTGTATGTTCAAACTGAAAAATATTTCTGTAGCACTATGAGTACCAGTCCATCAATTCTACAAAAATAATACAGCACACAGTATACAAGTAAGGAAAGGCCAAAGCATTATCCTGATATATACTCCTCTATAATTCCTTTATATCAGATATAGTGACTCTCTATCACAGACCACAGACCTGGACTAAGGCTAATTCCACCATTAGCTTTAAGCTTTGAAAAGTAGTAAAATGAAAATCAAGCTGGATGGGGCAATTATTTTTTTTATATCAGTAAAAGTCAAATGTATTTGTGAAAAAAAAATAAAAGAAGAAAGAACAAAGATGGTTGTGTATGTAACTATTTGAATTATTTGTTGATTACAAGCTCTACAAGCATCTCTCTGTTCCTTCCTTTTTGTATTTATTTACACATTGTTGTCAAAGGGTTGGCAATCATACATTTTATAAGTATTAATATGTTGTGTATCCCACTAGTACCAGCTTTCCTTTTTGTTACAAATGTATTTGTGAGATACTGTATAGTCCTATAGTGCTGAGGAGCTCCAATCAGTGCCGAGAGGTGGCAATAGATTGAGGAATCACTTATCTAGTGTCAGGACAGACACGGCATTGTCCACATAATTCACAGAGCAATCTGGTAACCGCATAGGTCAGGTCGGAGAGCTCCATGATGGATTACCAAAATCTGGCTGACCTTGAGTTAAATCAGAACTTATAAGTAAGATACAAAATCAGAAAAAAGCTACAAAAAGAAAACTACAGCACAGCCCCTATCTAGGTAAAATAAACCTACTTTGATCCCTCTTGAATTCTTCCTGAATTAACAAGTACCAAACCCAAACAGAAAACATGGACTTCCATTGTCTTGTATAGCTGAGTGATGATTGGGTGATTGCTCAGTCGCAGTCTACAAAGCCCAAAAGACCACGACCTCTCCTGGCATCATTATAATTGGATTGTCTGAGAAAAAGCAGAAGTAAAAACAATGATCATCTCATCTTTCATATTTTGGTATTGGCATCTTTAACTACTTGTACAAAAATCCCACTGACGTCCTTGCTAATTGGTGGGGACGTTGGGTGAGTAGAAGCAAGTACATTAAACATCACAGCAGCCAAATGTGCAATGGGCCAATGTCTCTGTGTACCCCTGGGCATCTAAGACATCAGACATCCTGCTCCATTGCTTTCATTCCTTCCACGACTAATAATACACAACATCCTCTACTCTTCTGAAATACTTCCCACAAGCTATTGGAGGGGGTCTGTGAGGATTTGCCCCTATTGGTGAGGTCAGGTGCTGATGGTGGGGATTTGCCCCCATTGGTGAGGTCAGGTACTGATGTTGGATGAGAAAACCTGGCTCACAATTCCAATTCATCCCAAAGGTGTTTAGTAGGGATGAGGTCAGGGCTCTGTGCAGGACACTTCCTCCACACCAAACTGGTGACCCCATGGCTTTATGAAGGGGGCTTTGTACCCTGGGGTACAGTCATGGGGGGACAGAAAAGGGGAATTCTAAAACACTATCCAATTTTCAAACAGATAAACAAGATCCTAAAAAATTAACTATTTATTGAAAAAAAATGATTCAATAACGTATCTATGTGGCGGATGTAAGTGAATCCTCTGGATTATCACATAATGTGAAGGTGAAATCAGAGTCCTGGGGTTTAGTCAATGGGGTGACAATCTCCTGAGTATAAAAACTGGGGATCCAGCAAAGCCTGATCACACATACAACACATCTGTGCATCATAGCTCCAATGACAGAGGGGTCTGAGGACCTCAGAAAAAGTTATTAATGCCCATAAAGCTGGAAAAGGTTACAAGGCTCCACCATCCGTCAGATTGTGTATAAGTGGAGGAAAATCAAGACTGGTGTCACCTTACCTAGAAGTGGTTGACCATTAAAGATAACTCCAAATGCAAGGTCAGTAATAGGTTACAAAGAAGCACAGCAGAAAATTCTAAGCACCTGAAGGCCAGTTACACTTTGGTGAAGGTTGATGAGTCCACCATTAGGAGAACACTGAACCGTAATGGTGTATATGGCAGGGTAGTAAGGGGAAAGCTACTGCTCTCCTCCAAAAATATTGCTGAACAACTATACTTAGATAAGGATCATGTAAACCAGAAGGATACTGGAAAAATGTTTTGTGGCTGGTCAAAATAGAACCTTTTAGCTTAAACGAGAAGCGTTACATATGGAGAAAGACAATGGAGCACTCTAGCATAAAAACCTTATCCTATCTGTAAAACATGGTGGTGGCAATGTTCTGCTTTGGACTGCTTTGCCACCTCGGGGCCTGGATGCTTTGCCAATATTGATGTAACAATGAATTCTGTACTTATACCATAGCATTCTAAAGGAAAATGTCTGGATATCTCTCTATGAACTGAATCTCAAGAGACAGTGGGTCACATGTTATTTTAGGGAAGAATAAAGTGAATGTTCCGGAATGGCAGAAGTCCTGACCCTAATCTAATTGAGATGTTGTGGAAAGATCCAAAATGAGCAGTGAGGTAACCCACCAACATCTAAGAGGTGAAACTGTTCTGTATGGGGTATGGACTGAAATTCTTTGTCAATGTGCAGGACTAATCAACAGTCATGCACAATGTTAAATAATATTTAATTGCAGATATTGCTGCAGAAGGGGTCATACCCAATACTGGGAACACCATTCTCTTTTTGCTGCATAGAGATATGTTATTGGATCACTTTTTTTCAATAAATACATGACCAGATAGAATAATTTTTGTTTCTGTTTAACTCGGCCTTTCTAATTTACTTTTAGGACTTTAATTTACTTCCTCCTAATTTACTTTTAGGACTTTAGGAAAGGTTTCCTCAGCCAATCAGGGAGCACTAGAGGTTTTGAATGGAAAGACTTGTCCCCATTTAACCTCTAGTGCCGGGGATTGCAAACAGGGTTCCCAGAGCTGCAAGAATGATTTCAGCTCTGAGAATCCACTGCAATCCCAGGACACTAGAGGTTAATTAACCTCTATTGCCCGGGGATCACAGTGGAACTGCAGAAGAACTCTCAATGAATGCAGCCGCAGCCCGCATTCATTGAGAGTTCTCCATTGAGAGTTCTTCTGCAGTTCCACTGCGATTAACCTCTAGTGTGCAATCCCTGGGGCACTAGTCCATCTCAGCATTACCTGGTTATATTGTCATTACAACCACATGTCATTATTACTAAAGTTTATTACAAAACTACCTTCACTTTTTTTGGCTTTTGGTTTTGTATGTGGTGTTGCTTTGATTCGGAGAAATTTACAGGTAAATTATTCCTGTAGACTGCATTGTATGACAATTTTCTTTCTGCCTAATTTTCCTGTAATAGTTTTATTATGTGCGGAATTATTATGGAAAGAAAATTACTCTTCTAAATCCCAAAATGTGCCAGAAATAGAACAGCAGAGTCACAAAGTCTAAAAGTCCTGGGCCTTGGGAAATCAGGGCCCCGGGGGCCTTCCATAGCAATGGCTTTTCTATATGTCCACACTATATAAATATTTCGTCCCCTGCAGCAAATAATCAGCTTCAGGTGTCCCTGCAACAAACGGCAGGCTCTGACGTTTGGGCCATAAGAACCCAGGACAATACTAGTAAGTCGATTATTTCATTGATTTGCTTCTCATTTATGTATTTATATATTAGCTTATTTATTAGCTGCAGACTGTTCCTTTTTCCATAGTCCTGATACTGAGCCTAGACCTGTACAATAAAGACTACTTACTGTCATGTGCAAGTAAGTACACCCTATGTATAGAGCCTACAGAAAGCTATGGTGAACTAATTCCCCTAATGTAAAATAAGTACCTCAGTACATTTATCACCACTTACCACTATCCATTACATTAGAATCAGATGTTCAGATTAGTAGTCAATAAAAAGAACCTAGTTACAGAGTTACTGAAGAAACCCATTTGATATCATGAGATATGACGGGTCCGGTGTTATCTATTGATGTGTCGTGTCATTATGACATCAGAAGATCTAAGGCCCTCAGAATGAAGGCTCTAAATGTCCGAGTGTGGAAAAGGTCAACAAATTATTTCAACTGCCATGCCACTGTAAAAAGAGAACCTACAGGTAAGGGAGATGTTCAGGTGTGTCACATGACCGATTTTATTCAGGACTGGCCGGCCCTGCAAATTCAGCCCAAGTCCAGACTGATGTAAAAAGTCAACAAGATCCCCAAAACTATATCAGGGAGCTTCAGGGAACTCCTGGCTGCAACAGTTGGTGTGAAAGATCATCGGATTCACTATTTTTCCTGCATGGGGGTGGTATCGGGCAAAAGACTTTGCTGTCTAATAAGAACTTTATAACCAAGGCTACAGTCTATCATAAAAAAAGACTCGGTCTGGGCACTGATTTTATTAAAGCTCTTCAAGACTGGAGAGGATACACTTTCAGCAGTGAAACTGGGTGATCCAGCAAACCTGGAATGGATTTAGGTCATTTGCTTATTGCTGGCAAACGTTTTGAATGCTGGACCAGATCTATTCCAGGTTTACTGGATCACCCAGCTTCACTGATCAAAGTGTATCCAGTCTTGGAGAGATTTAATAAATCTGAGCCATCGTATTATGGACTGATGAATTAAAGTTGTATACAGTAATAGTAAACATACTGAAGACCGAAGACTGTATTTCAAGAAAAGAACATCCAACCAACTGTAAGCCATGATGGTGAAAATGTTAAGATCTGGGGTTCCTATACTGGTTTGGGGTCAGCTTGTAATACTAGCTTATGGGACCGGGGTGCACTTACTGCTGCAAATGACACTGTCCATGGGTACGCACACGTTTTTGTTTTCTGCATATATTTATGGAGGGAGCTATGGTTGTCACACAAGATAAACCTTAAACATCATCTTTTGTCAATCCCTAACATCCTCAATGTAGATTGATGTTATTAGGAGTTTTTGAGAATGACCCCCTGTAAGTGGACTTATACCTTCTATAATGTTCTGTGCACAGTAGGGCTGTTGTATGTTTGTGTTAACTTTGCTAATGAAGTCTTAATAGCCCAAGCCATCGAGGATGGAGGAGGAGGGGGGGGGGGGGGGGTTTCCCTGCGTGCCTCACACAGACAGAGACACAGGCACAGCTGGGGGGGGGGGGGGGGTGATGGTTATGTCTTTGATACATCCATTGTCCTAAAACGTGTCATCCTTTTTCCTCTCAGAAAGTTGGGAGGTTTCTAGATCATAGGACTCAAAAGAACATCTTGGGTTCTGCATGCTAACAGTTGCTAACAAATTCTGCATGCTAACAGTTGTAAATAATCCAGTATTTCAACATTTTAGCACGCAGTGGGACAAATTAATGTCATTGCACACACAAGGTGCTTCCTCCTATATACAAGAGGCTTGCAGATCACTCCTTACTATTTCTGAACAGACTCGGCATCTAGGTGGTGGTCTTTGTCTCAGATCTCCAGGCTAGGTAAATGGTCTTTTTTCTATATATATATAGATCATTCTCAAATTGGCCAGTAATTCTGTAGCTGTGACTTTATAATCAGCATTTACCATTAGTTGGAGAGAAAAAAAGATTTTTTTTTTTTGTGGCACGTTAGTACTGCTAAAAAAAAAATCTAATTTATTTAAAACCATATAGTATAAAATAAAGAAACCAATAAGCATAAAATTATTACAAAATGACAGTAATCATTACCATATTTTTTGCCGTATAAGACGCACTTTTTCTTCCCCAAAACTGGGAGGGAAAAGTTAGTGCGTCCTATACGACAAATGTGTTATAAAATAATTAAAATAATATACTCACCCGATACCCGGATCCTGCGTGTGTCTCTGGCTGCATGCAGCGTGTGTCTCTTCTCTCCTCTGCCAGCATCGTGTCTTCTCCTGTCTGTAAAGCAGAGTGAAAGAAGCCGGCACAGCGCCACCTGCTGTTCCCTGTCCTAACTGCCGTACAGTGGAAAAAAAGCACAGAGTGATCAGAAGGGGAATTTGAATGACACAGAGTGATCAGAAAGGGAATTTGAATGGCACATGAGTGATCAGAAGGGGAATAATCTTTCAGAATCTTTTTTTTTCTAGATTTTCCTCCTTTAAAATCGGGTGCGTCTTATATTCCGGAGCGTCTTATACGGCGAATATACAATATAACAATAATTACAATCATATCATCATACCAGATATATTAAACATTGTTCTAGATTGAGAAAACTGAAAACTCTAGATAAGATCTATATAATATAATAGTAATCTGTTTAGCTAGCTTGTCGTATAATAACTGCTTAGGATTTATATTTTAGAGTCAAATAAGTACTTTCATTTAAGGTATATCAGAGGCAAATAATCTATGCAAGAATAAATAAATGAAAGCTTATCGCTATGGTTTAGTACTTACTTTACGTTGGTAATGAGCAGAGAGCAAAGAGAAGGAGGGGAAAAAAATAAATTCAGACTTGGCTACACTTCGTCCTATATTGTGCTCAAGCCTGTAAGTGAGATTTAGAAATAGTAAGGGTATGATCCATTTCTTGGAAATCGATACATTGAAAACAGAAGAGGAGCCTTTTTTGGTGGAACGTGGCAAGGACGAGATGCTTGCAATACCAGTTCCTTTGTCAGATTCCATCAATGATAGAAGTAGGTCTCGTTTTTCTTTTGACCCTTATTCTTATGAACTAACAATTCAATTTGAAGGATGAGGATGGTTGGGTTCTGTAAATGTGAGTTATATCATGTCAAGCAGTTTCTACATTTGCAGGAACATCCTGTGGGATGACCCTTTTTTCTTTACCCTTTTTACATTACCTGTAGAATCCAGGAGAAACTGGCTGCTCTGCAGATTAGCACTGGCTGTACCAGACGCATGCTTGAGCTGGCATTATAGGGGACTATGGGAATCAATGCCTTTTCTGATACAGGGCAGCTACATATGTTACCAGTATGGGTACTTACCAGGGTGTGAAGTTCAATATTTCCCATAATCTACAAAGATTGGAAGAGCGGGTGACGTGCTTCAAGTCTGCTGCCACCCCCAACCCACCACTGACAACCTAACTCTGTCCCCCTACGGATGCCGAGCGGTATAAAAATTCAAAATGGAATTTTTTTGTTTTAGAATCAATAATGCAAAGCTCCATCCCAATGCCACCCACCAAAAACAAAACCAGGTAAGATGGTATTTGTTTTTTGAATATCTACATTTAATATTTTCTTTTTCAGCAATAATTTATGCCATGTCTGATGGAAATAATGAAACCTTCTACCAGCCAGACAACTTCATATTATTAGGGATTCCGGGCTTGGAAGCAGCTCATTTCTGGATCTCTATTCCTATGGTCACCATGTATGCCCTAACCATCTTTGGAAACTGTGTCATACTTGCTATCATTATGCCAAAAGAGACCTTCCACAAGCCCATGTACCTTTTCCTCTCCATGATGGCCATTATTGACCTTGTTGCATCCGCTACAACCACCCCCAAAATTCTTTGCATCTTCTGGTTCAATTCCAAAGAGATCGAGTTCAGTGCCTGCTTAGCCCAGCTCTTCTTCATCCATGCCCTTTCAATGATGGAGTCAACCATTCTTTTGGCGATGGCATTTGACCGTTATGTCGCCATTTGCCATCCTCTTAGGTACAGCTCTATCCTGACTAACACCATCATAGCCAAGATTGGGGTCTTGGCAATAATTCGAGGATCATTTCTGATGGCTCCAGCTCCTTTTTTGATACGGCGATTGTCTTATTGTCATACCAATGTCATCTCTCACACCTATTGTGAACATATGGCTGTAGTAAAGATTGCTTGCACAGATACCACCATCAATCGAGTGTATGGCCTGACAGTGGCACTTCTGGTAATTGCTGTGGATATGGTTTGCATAGCTGTGTCATATTGTGCCATATTCAGAACGGTCTTCAAACTGTCTTCCAGGGAAGCTCGTCAAAAGGCTCTGAGCACATGTGGCCCCCATATCTGTGTCATCCTCATCTCCTACATCCCAGCTCTCTTCTCTTTTTTTACTCACAGGTTTGGACACAACATCCCCCTCTATGTCCACATTACACTAGCAAATCTCTATATCCTTATCCCACCCATGTGCAATCCCTTGATTTATGGGGCCAGGACCAAGGAGATCCGGAGAAGGGTAGTTGTCATTTTTCACCTGTAACTGTACGCTTTTTATTCTCATGTGTAAATAGGAGATCAGATGCAACTGTATAGTACATAAATATTCATCATACAGCTTCAAAAAATGCAAATGTATTTAAGGCTACAACTTTACAACATTACCCAGAGCTCTCCAGAAAATACACCAACCCTCCATGTTTAGGCCGAGACATTAAAAGTACCCAGCAAATAAAGACAATTATTCTTCCCAATATCTGGACTGAACCCTTTTATGCCTTTGTCACCCGAAACAAACATAACTTATATAAAGTGCCAAAGCTGAATATAAAATAACATACGTGATGTTGAGATTGATCATTTATATCTTCCATGGTAGTAATAAATAACCAAAAAATAGGAAACAAAGACCAATTTTTTTGCCAAATAATAAACATTAGCCTAATGAGCATAAACTCTGAAGGGGAAATGTTCTGAGAGGCACAAACTATTTTTTGTAAGATTTATTGTAGCAATAAAAAAAGCTCATGTTCAGAAAAAATGAACCTTTTCTATGATGTTTGGGCAACAACTTTCATTTTTTTTTATATATTTTAAAACATATATAGTGCAAAGGTACATGACCAACATCAAAGGAAACATAAAAGAAAAAAAGAAAAAACAAATACAAAAAAATAAAGCACAATTCAACTGTAGAAGGTAAAGCATCAACATGACCAGTACATCCCATGAGTTCAGATAAGATTCTTCCCTCATATATGACATGTGGGAACAGTAATGAAATATTATATTACAAACTTAAAACCAATGAGCCTAACTATATAGGGGTGTCAGCGATTTAGGGGATCCCTTTCCATAATCCTTGGAAGGTACCAAGATGTATGTTGGAAGCAAGCACGTAGCTTTTGCTTCGTGGCTAGGTTTAGAGTTGCAATGAAACTTTCACAGGTTTAAAAAAGAATGAGGTGAAAGTGAGTATGTGTATCTTTTTGTTGGATCTATCATTCCATATGGAACAAATATTGAAGCTTCATGAAAAACAGGTGCATGATGGGAGGGGTAGAAGAAATCAACAGGTGCATGATGGGATGGGTAGAAGAAATCAACAGGTGCATGATGGGAGGGGTAGAACAAATCAACAGGTGCATGATGGGAGGGGTAGAAGAAACCAACAATGGAGGACGGTTCCTACCTACTGCAGAAATTAACGCCAATCATTGTGCTTCTTCTTGAAGTAACAGGTGCCATTCCTTCCAGCCATCCTCGGAGAATAGTCAACCTAAACTAGTAGTCTGTGGATGATAAATCATCATAAATTCATAGTCAATGGGAGAAGAATCTTTGAATGGCCAGTGGAAAAATGTCCAGATGATCAAAGTTTGCCATTACATTGGTCAGTGGAAAAAGACCCTCTCACAATAATTGGCCAAGATACATTGGTGGTCGCTTAGCAGGGGTCCCCTTACTTTGGTAGCCAGATAAGTTCTCCTTACATTCATGGTCGCTGGGAGGCACTTCTCCTCACATTCACTGGTGATTGCAACCTGTTACCAATCATTGTGCCCCTTTTAAACTTTTCATGGTCACTGGGAGGCACGTCCCGTCACATTCATGGTCGCTGGGAGAGATGATGAACCCCCCATGTCACCGGCCCGCTTGACAGAGATGTGTATGGAGCCAGAGTCCAAGCAATAGCCTGTTTTTCTCCAAAGCCTCTAGCTGTAACTGCTGGCAGGTTAGGAACAAAGTATAGTCAGAGGAGCCTCAGGTCAGGGCGGGTGGTAATTAGAAGTAGTCAGAGTTGAGGCCGGTATGCCAAAGAGTCAGGAATGGGTCGTGAATGTGGAGCCTAGGAGAACTTCTTATTCAGCCAACTTCCTGTTGCCTGTCACTTCCTTTTATAGGTGAGGTCATGTGGCAAATAGAGATCATGTGACCAGCAGGTATCCAAACCCACCAGTAGATGGAGAGCTTCTGTGGAATATTCTGGTTCCCTGGGGTAAAGGGGCAGCTCTAATGTTGTCACATGACTAAGACTAGGACATAATCAGGGGATCAGATTCCTAAGATGCTGCTGGCTGAAAAGGAATATGAGGTGGGTGACACAAAAGCACCGATCCCTTGGGCCTGCTGCGATCTGTGACAATTTCAATAATGGTTGGTGGGAGACTTCTCCCCTTACATTCCCAATCTTGATAAGTTTTGCAGTAAAGATAGCAGAAAAAAGCAGCGACCATCCTATAGTGTAGTATTGACTTTGATATATAAATCACGTGAAGGTTAAGATTTCAATCAAGAAGGGTTTGTACTTTTTAACAATTGTTTTAAAACCATAAAAATGGTCAGCAGCCATCTTTTGTTCATTTGGTCAATATACAGATGTCATCTGCAGCATTAGTTGGTCTCTCTGCAGGTTAACGTTTCTGAGAATTTACAGTATACAAACCCAAAGTTATTCAAAACCCAGAGCAGTGATGACAACCCATTGCTGTTGTAATGTGCAGACATTTGGATGTTCCAGCACATGCATTGTGTCCAAAACTTGTTTCTACTGTTGGGGAAATGTTAAAGATGGTTGCCATCTCCCATCACCACACGTCCCCATGGTATGACCGGCAGCCCTGCTGGAAAATAAGAATGAGTTAATATTGGGGCTGGGTCCTCTTTGCTTAGTAACAAGTCTTTTGCTATATACTTGTATAGCTGTTCAGTTCTCTAAGTAACGTCCAAGGAACACGGCTTGTTTTGTAGTTTTTATGCTTTCGCTTGACAATAAATGGTGAGTAAACAAGTTACAGGAAAACAAAACTATGCACACATACATGTAAACCGTGCCATGCAGCATCATTTAAAAAAAAGAATGTCTGGCTCTTTAAAGTGAGCCTGGTCTTGTCCATTGCCCCTCCAGGACCCCATTACCCCTCCAGGACCCCATCTTCCTCTTTATTAAGGTGGCTGCCTGTGATGACCAATATGGGAAGGTGAGAGGGGAACCAATCCGTGCCCCCACAAGACAAGTATACTTTGTTTATATCTCATTATGTTTGCATCTGATTGTTTGAGGTGGAGTTATTTAAAGGGGACCTCAGTTTGACTTATTATATCTTGGTTGATCTGACCAAATCTAATATCTGGTTCATTATAAGCATTTTATTACAATTCATTTTGCTTTTAAAGCATTTATCAATTGCAATATGGCTTGGGAGTAAACAACAACCAAGTTATCCTTGTAGGGTATGAGAGGAGGGGTATTGTGGGTTTGGTCTCGGTGTGTCTTATAGGGTTCCTAAATTCTATTAAAAAAGGTTTACGGTGAACATCACCAATTTTTGTAGCAGGATTTTTTAGGCCAATCTCAACAACATATATTATAAAAATAACAAACTTTTATTAATATTTACATTAAAAGGCTCATTTCCAATACATTCCTATAATCTGTTCCCCCAATTTGTAACTCTACTAACCTTGGCAGATTCTGGAAGCACACTGGTAATGGAGATTGAGGGACTATGGCAGTCACTGCTGAAAGATTGGCGGGGCTTCCTTGTGAATGAAAGGCGTTGGGGTCCGATGGGACTGCTGAAGACTTTGTGCAAAAGCCCCATATCACAGGTAGGTATTTCCCATTGGCAATTCATTGCAAAATAATGATATGAAGATAATATCATCAGCATACTATATATTATAATAAATTTATATTACTATGTATTACCAACAGTCAAATATCCATGACCTACAGCTTGTACCAACCACTGGCCGATATCACTGACATATAAAGTGTCCTGAGGATGCTTAATATTTATGATTGTGTGCTTATTTTTAGGCTTGACATTCATTCTAAGACTGGGAATTGCATACCCGGGTATTCATTCCCCAGGGAGAGTGCTTTCTGATTCCAATAAATTCCCTGCCATCTTCCTCCAACATTGGCTCTTGCCACCACTTGGGGTGAAGCCTAGCATGGGTAAAGGAAGGGGAGAAATGTGTGCTGCCCCCTATCCAGCCAAGCCTGTGAAATGGTTTGGCTTTATTATTAGTTTTCAAATAATGAGTAAATAAAATTAAACAACCTGCAGCCATGTTATAAATGATTCCATTATTTTATATTGTATTCTTTTATCTTATTACTGTCTCCTCAGCTCAATACCATAGATTGTCATTCATGTTTGGAGAAATAATTCTGATTAACCTGTTCATTGCTATATAAATGTGTTTTGACCCCAAGCCCCCCCCCCCAAAAAAAAAATACAAAAATAAAACCACATAGGAAATGACCAAACCCACCCCCAGCAATTGTCCGTTTCCTTTAGGGGTTTCCAAGCGGTCAGAGATGACAAGGGAAGGCCTATACGGTCATCTATATGCCATCAATATACCGATATTAGTGCACACACCCTAAGTGGAGTTGTAGTGTCCTATGGTTGGCTTTTCATGTGAAAAGATGTCAGTCTTTGTCTTCGGTGTATGTCAGCAGCAGGTTGCCTTCTGTTTGATACTTTACCTGCTGTTCCTCTTCTCTATCCCATTGTAGAGATTCAGATGGCGTATAGGTAATAGGTCACATGAGTGAGTTGACAGCGCATCAAGTTTTCATTCACTGTATTCGTTTTCATATAATCAATAAATATTTTATATTCTATATACAGACCCCCTAAATTTTTATCTCACAATTTTTAGCCTACATTAGCCTACATTAAAAATTAGAAATTCCAGCCTATATTTAATGTTAATTTTGTAAGAAAGACATGATTTTTATTGTTTTTTGTGGGGGCATGGTCTCATACATTCCCAACAATTACAACAATAATGTTCAGAGGCTTTGCCATTACATTGCAAACGTTGAAGTTTCTCAGTCTCCTCCAAAGTTTGACTTTTCACGAAAATAGTCAAAACTAAGGTGGTCAACATTTCTATGTTTATCCTGTAATGTCTATGTACCTGTAATAAAATTTGTGAAGCTTTCCATGAAGCTGATCACCAGCTAGAATAAATAATAGGAATTCTATACTAATAGATGGTTATACTTCTGAATCCTCGGGAGAGAAGGTAATTTGCTGAGCGGTAGCACGGGGACCAATTATTACTGCAGGACAGCTCTGCTACAGGTGACAATGATCACCTTACCTGAGGGATAAACACCTGGTGTATATATATCACACCACTGACCAGACGATCTGTCCGGCAGCCAGAAATCCTGCAGACTGCATGAGCTCAGTGTAAGTTGTCTGTGTTGTCTCTGGATTAATTCTCAGGTTCATACCTGCTCTAGACTTACAAAGACTATTTTTTTCAAATTTATTTCCGTCACACAACTCATCTATCATACTCAACTCATTGCATTGCTGTTCAAACAATACCAATGCAAAAAACTGATTGTTTGCTAATTTACTAAATTTGATAAATCCCCTGTAATCTGCTGTTATGCAGTTACATTAATTTAATTGGCTCTGTAGGGCCACACACATAGTACTGAAGGTAAATCAACTACAAATTGCACGGTGACGCACACTGAGTTCTGGGATTTTATAATTTGGCGACAAAAGGTTTGGCCAGCTTAATATTTCTGTAGAGTTTAAGCAAATTTTTTTTTTAAGTTGGGTATTTTGACATGGACGAACTAACTGAACTAAATATCTGTGTGGTAATAATATTCTCTATAAAACATTTGTCTCCGAAATGCAATCTGTGAACATTATAAAGTCTTAGGATATTCCATTTCTATTTCGATTAAATAGTTTATCACATTCAAGTGATATCTTGGCTTGGTTATGATGCTGTATGCTATGTCATGGTATCCTCTTTAGTGGCGTATGGTGTCATGGCGGCGTGCTCTTTTGTGGCGTACAGTGTCATGGCGACTACCTGTTTCCTGGCTTATAGTGTCATGGTGGCTACCTGTTTCCTGGCTTATAGTGTCATGGTGGCTACCTTTTTCGTGGCTTATAGTGTCATGGCGGTATCCTCTATCATGGCGTATGGTGTCATGGCAGGGTCCTCTTTCGTGGCGTACGGTGTCATGGCACCTCCTTCTGTGGTGACTGCACTTGTAAAGCCTTCCTAAATCTTGTTTCCTCCATTTGGATATATGTGTAAGGGTTAGTCTGGGTGTTGGATTTTCATTGCTGGGTTCTGAAGGAGCGAAGTGCCCAAATGCAGAATGTATAAAGTCTAAATGATTATGCATACAGAATATTATATCCAACTAACATAGCTTCAAGGAGTCCCCCTTCATCGGGGCTTGATACAACTGAATAAAGTACTGGACAAATATTATTGTAAATGAGGAATCCTGAGGGCAGATTGGTCTGATGATTCCTCCAGTTGTTGGTTTAGCTTAATTTTAGACTTCTTTAAACTTCAAACTGATTGGAGCAGTACACACCTTGTTCAGCAAAACTAACCTGAAAGACAGGGACCCCTTGAAACCCCTTTTGTATTTTTATGACAAAGGAATCTAAATGAAATTAAACCTTGCACACAATATTTGTATTTGAGAGTAAATCTTCATTCACCACCCCTGGCAGAGATGTCCAAAGAGAATCCAGACTGCTTGAGATCCAAGAGTTCCCACCAGAACTGGAAGAGGTGAGATCCTCCTTGTTCCAGGAACAACTGCACAGTAAATACTGTTTCTGTAATGTAGAAAATCTCAGTGGCTGTCGGAGAAAAAGAGAACTAGAACGTATAAATGTATGGGATAATATAAAAGGAGGTGAATCCAGAAATATCAGGGCGTAGGATACTATGAAGGATAAGTGGGAAGTGAGTCCAGAGAGGGGATCAAGTCCACAATTTATTCCCTCTGACATGAGTTTTCTCTGTTCTATGAAGTGAAGTATGAGATAACAGCAATAGTTAACCACCTGAGCGTTACACTGATTTCTAGATTTCTGTTCCAAAAGCGTCACAGGTTTTCATGAAATTTTTTTTTTTTTAAATTGTAGACCTGTAACTTACAGAAATATGTCCGAATAGGGATATAGAGGAATCAGGACCTCCTTCCCCCTGCTGGTGACCCCTTTAGTGATGGTGACCCCACAATTCTATCTATATAGGGGAATCAGGACTTTCTTTTAGTAATACACTCCACAGTTCTTTACTATACTTACACAGTCTTTCCCTTTGCTTGGCCAATTAATTTCTTTCTGCAAACAGAAATACATGTCATAATTTGACTAGCTTTCATAAATAATGAATACTAATTTTATTGTACCTGTTTATTTATTTTGTATTTCAAAGGTATAGGCTGATGTGTAATATGGATTTTATGTTTTGATAGCAGTTGTTGGGTTGCTGTGACCCAATGTGATGATCCAAACACTCTGCCAACCAGAGAAAAGTTGCACCAGAAAAGTTTTACAAACTATTTAGATGCTTCATTCCTAAAACTCATGGTCTTCCAAAACTTTTTGATCCTTCTGCAATATCCTTTATAGCTTTGCAAATACCCATGGGAATTTAGCTTGCAATGCTCAGTTGGCTTTATTTTATGATCAGGGCTGGTGGAATAACTTATTGTTTCTGCTGGTTGTTTGTCGTAGACAGAACAGTAATATACTGTACATCCTCTGACCCCATCTAATAGTTCAGTCTGTGGTTAGCACCAGAAGACATTACTATTAGTTTACAGTAAGGTGTATTAGTAGTCTTTCTTATGACAAGGGGTAAAGAAAGTCAACACTTTACATAAGTCTGTGCTTTCTATTGCTTTGTGTTAATTATTTTTTCTATTTCCAGGTTAATCATAATGTCTTTACTGTAAATCTCGATCTTAGGCATCAGTCATGTTACCAGAAAACCTCTCCGCCTTTTACCCCAGTGTGTTTGTCTTGGAAGGCCTTCCGGGCTTTGAGTGGGCTTTCATATGGATATCCTTTCCAATCTTCATCATGTACGTGATGGCCCTTCTGGGGAACAGCCTGCTGTTGATCCTGATTGTGACAGAAAAACATCTACACAGTCCCATGTACTATTTTCTCTTTACTTTGTTTGTCACGGATATGATTGTTTCCAACACTGTTGTCCCGAAAATACTAGCCATCTTCTGGCTGAATCTCAAGGAGATTGATTCTTTTTCCTGCTATGTTCAGATGTTCTTTGTCCATTATTTCAGCGCTTTGGAATCTGGAATTCTCCTGGCCATGGCTTTTGATAGATATGTGGCAATCTGCAACCCTCTGCATTATACGACCACACTGAGTAACATGCTGATAGCAAAGATAGCCATAGTCCTTCTTATAAGAGGGTTCATTATAGTGACCCCATGTCCAGTGATGGCCAGTAAGTTGCCATTCTGCCAAACACGACATATTGCCCACTGCTACTGTGACCATATGGCAGTGGTGACATTGGCTTGTACTGATATTACTATCAATAGTATCTTTGGGTTGACTGTTGTCTTGCTGGTTGTTATATTGGATGTCACCTTCATTGCTGTGTCCTACTTCTTCATTCTGAGGACCGTATTGAAGCTTTCCTCTAAGGCTGCCAAAAATAAAGCTTTTAGCACATGTACGTCCCATGTCTTTGTCTTCCTTTCATCCTACACCCTGGGGCTCATTTCCTGTGTGACTTATCGGATAGGTCACATTACCCCATCTATCCACATCCTGCTGTCTGTATTTTACCTGCTCATCCCACCAGCCATAAACCCGATCATTTATGGGGTGAAGACCAAGGAGATCAGGACTGCAGTTTGCAACCTCATCTAATAAACTGTGAACTTTCTAAGAGTTCCATCACAAATGGAACCTTGTGTATTGAGAAGGAAAAGACTTTTATCATTGACTCGATGTTATTTATAACCACCATTTTGTAAGCAGATATATCCATGAGAAATATTGCAAGAAATGTGCTTTATTGTGAAGGGTGAACATCCCCAGCAACTAGTTTCTTTTCTTTGTGTAAGGTGATAATAAGAAACACAAGGTATGGTCACCTGGGGGGGGGATGTGAAGAGATTCCTGAGATAACAAGGCCAAAAATTGTTCAGGAACATCAATCACTCAGGATTCTTTGTATTACTTTTCTGTATCACCTACTTTACTTTGTATAAATAGCACCATCTTTTCTCAATAAATCAGAACAGCAACTCTATATTAACCGGTGTCTGTATCTGTTCTCTTACCATCGTAATATTAACAGCTGACTTTTCTTTAAGAAATAGATACGTTTTTCACATTTGACATTTGCTGGCTAAACTTCCGGTATGGACGGATGACAATTGGCCCAGCGCCTCAGTAACTGTATTTAAGCAATGGGAACATGCCCCAGCTGGCAGGTAAAGCCTATTTAGCTTACCGGGGTTCTTCCCTTGCTACGCATTGCTAAGTTACATTGTCTGGTCTGGTGAGTCACAAGCTCCATCATCCGAACCTCAGCTGTTAGGAGATGTGTACGCGTGTGTGTGAGATGTTTATGTGTGTAATTTGTACCTGTGTGGGTAATCAGTCTAAATGTCCTTTATTGTTTTCCTCTTACCCTAACCTGATTGTCAAGGTTGGGTCAATCCTTACAACTGTGGTTGTCTCGGACAAGCAGTAACGTAACCTATGGCTGTGTTATGGTAACCGGTCCTGTCTCACAGGGCGCAATGAGCACTGCAGCCAAAATGGTAGACGAATATCAGCTTTGTACCTTGTTCTACACAAATGTCTTTAGATTCATTGTCTGCTTAGTCTGTTATGAAGGCGATATAAAGATGGTAATGTTGGGTGATATTCTGTACAATCGTATAATGGGAAGGATTACGTCTGATTTATTCAGTTGTGAGCACATTGGTGGTGAATTGATGAGGTCTGTGGATGTCTGTGTGTGTATGTTTATTGGCGTGTGTAGGGTGTAATTGTGTGATTTGCATATAGATTCAGAGAAAGAGAGAATTTGCTGTAAAAGTCTTTGGTAGTTCCACACATAGACTGGGTTCTGTGTTGGTGGCTGAGGGAGCCAACTGATCGACTGATCACAACTGGTACATCCAGGACATATTGCCGCAATCTGGCACTCCCAGTAATTACTGGTTCAGATTTATGCCTAGTCAGCAAATCTGTGAAAAGGGCTGTCTCCGGGAGGAATGTTAGATACAGCAACAAAACAACAATTTAAAGCTAACAATGAAAAACGATTGAACGAGAAACATTTGAGAAACATGGTAATATCTGGCCAAGTGAAAGTTTGAACCGAAGTGGCTAATGCAACTCTGCCACCAAGATATAAAAGTAGACAAAAGACAACATATCACCCCAGGCTGGATAAAATACAGCACAAGTAGTAGAGTTTACAGGACTAAACTAGAAATTGCAGCTGATAGTATGGAAATATAAAGGATATGGAGCGTATGTCTTCTGCTCGGATATTTAAATTAAGACATGTACCTTTGAAAATTGAGTGATATTTTTGGTGGTATTTTTGTGTCTAGGGTTTTTTTTAAATCTGGCAAGTTGTGACAATGGTTTTAGTGTAATGTGTGGGATCTCAGGTGTTATATGTTGTGTCAGTAGTGATATTGTTGATGAGATGTTATATTTGGCAATGCTGATTTATGATCTGGGCCACAATTGGTTTCTTGTGCTGTTTGTAATTTGTTGTGAGTAATTAGTTGCTTGGATTGTTTGTAATTTATTTGTTGTTTGTACTTTCATTGTACGTTATTGTTAGGAACAAAGGATGAGGACAATCTGAAAGAGTGTTGTATACACCTTACTGAGGAATGGCTGAAACACAAACCGGGGCGAAGCTGACAACAGTAAATAAGATAGAAGAAGCAGACACCCCAGGGGTACCAAACCCTCATTAGGTTGGCTCAGATACCTCCAACTGCTGCTTGTTTCTCTGTGATTAACTAATGCTTTCTTTTCTGTGTCTTTGCACCCAGATAGTTAATATGTTTTTGCTTTTGAGAACATGCAAAGATGTTGGACGCATCTTACACATGGAGGAGTAAATTCACCAGGTACATCCAAATATTGCATGGGGTACTGAACGTATGGTAGTACAATAATATTACAGTATGTGGAGGATTTGTTTCTGTGCTGTGATGATGGGAAAACTTCTGGGAAAGAAACTATTTCCTAGCTAAGACCGGTAATGAAGCCAATGAAAATGAGCTGTAAGTTGTATTTTTAGCAAACATTTAATGAATGGGTCAAGTAGGATACCGCTGAGAGTGAATCCCAAACGCCTCTTTATTAATGATGTATTACCTTAATTAAAACCTTCCAGTTTGCTAAAATATCATGTCCAGGGTACGGAAGATCTGAAAATATTGTCAGCTTGCACTTCCCTCCCAGACTACAGGAAAGCATGTTGTGTCCTAGGAATGGCGGCCCTGTTACAGGAGTATGGAGGGGCCACTGGCATATTCCTCAGGGATCATGTAATAAAGGGAACTCCAGGTTACAGCAGTGGCAGCATGGACATTACTGCTGCAAATAGAAGCAGGCTTGGTCTGGGGTCACACTTTATATGTCATATACTAAGCATGATACAAAGCATTTGTCAGCTAGGTTGGATAAATATATATAAATATATAAATATTGGGATGTTTTACAGCAATTTACCAATCAGAAGGTGCAATATAATAAATCTTGTTACACGCTTTCCATGTATTCCGGGTGCTTCATAAAAGTGAATGTATATAAATATTATGAATTCATACAGACACAGGGATCAGCAAATCTTTCATCTGATATATATGACACTAATCCTGATTTCCCGATGTTTATAGAAGGGTCCTGATACTATATTAGTGATGGGTAGCCACGTACTGGATATGCAGTGGTAACTGATGGGGTATTAAGCAGAGTTTACCTCCCGATGTGTGGGGTCAGGAAGGTGAATGACGTCCTGATGGAAGCACTCTGACCAAGGTAGGAGAGATATTGTCATATAACCACCATTTGTCATAGCATAGGACTACGCTCCCTACCAGGCATTTACAGGTAAGCCAATTAGAAATGCCTAATTATTGGGAGAGCTTCTTGCAGCCCTAAACCTTCCTCAGGTAACCATTGTACAAAGCTCCAGAAGCAAGGTACCGGCAGGTGAGAAGAAGCTGCCCTCCTGTCCATAGCACCTATAGGAATAATGTTATCTCATAGATAATAAAGGGCCCGTGAACCTGGAAGTCCTAGCTAAATTACAGGAACAGGCCTCAGGGGAGGAAAGAAAAATGGATGAAGCTGGGGTGAAGAAAGACAATAAAAATGTCTGGCGGCATGGTCAGATCTATTGCTTGTATTGTATTCATTATAAACAACAGCTAAATGGAATTATAAGCTCTCACCTTATGAAATATTGATTGGGATGGTCCATAGAACAGGACTGTACTTTCCCCAATAGCTGTAAGCACTCCATTCTGATATGACAGGTTATGTGGTCTCTTTGCAGAAATGTCTAAACAAGCTGAATAAATATTTATTAGATCCTTTTCCAGATCCAAACCCAACCAAAGCCTAACAGAATTATCCAGAAATATTTCAAGAAATGTTCTTTATTGTGGAGGGTGAACATCCTGAACAACAAGTTTCTTTGTCTAAGGTGATAATAAGGAACGAAGGGAATGTCACCTGGGGGTGTGAGGAGAGTCCCAGGATATCAGGGCCATACATAGTATAGGAACATCAATCACTCAGGATTCCTGAATAATCACTTATCACTTCAAACATTTAATTACCTTACTGTACCATCTACTGTACTTTGTATAAATACCATCATCTTTTCTCAATAAATCGGAACAGGAACTCTATATGAACTGGTGTCTGTGTCTGTTCTCTTATCATCGTAATATTAAACAGCTGACGTTTCTTTAAGAAATAGATATGTTTTTCCTTGACAGTATAGAAGCTATATTATCTTTACCATGTGATATCTTTTCAAATCTGGTATAATATTTTAATATTTCCTGAATCCTATGAACACAAATATCCCCATTATTAAATCTGTGAAAGCATAAAAAAAGTTCCTCTATCCAGGAACACATACTAAAGGACTGCAAAAGTGATCCTGATTGCTGTTGCTAGTAGTATGTGTTCTTGGATAGAGTTTCTCTATCCAAGAACACAGGGCACTAGATGTGATGAATGGGGAAACTTGTCCACATTCAACCTCTATGTCCTGGGGATCGCCTGCAGTCACAGCTGTGACCACAAAGTTCCCACGGTCATGTGACTGTGGGAACTGAACTGCAGATGAACTGTGCAGTTCCACTACGATCCCGGAGGCACCACAGGTTAATACCTAACTTGTAGTGCCCCGGGGATCGCACACTCCTCTCAATGACTGCAGACTCTGCTGCAATCATTGAGAAGATGCCCGGCAAGTATCTCTTACTTTGTAACACGCACAGTATTATGATTCATTTGTTACATTTTTCTCACAGTGGATAAAAGAAAAATGTAACAAATGTATCAGAATAATAATATGCTGGAAAGTGTGTTACAGAGTTGGAGATATCATGTCATTGTAGGATAACCTGTAAAAAAATAAAAAAAAAGTTAAATAAACACAAACACTCAATAAATTATTTAAACATTAAGTTTTATTTTTTTAACACATTTTTTTACATTTTTTTTATCCAAATTTTTACTGTCGAATCTCGTTTTATTTGGGTTGGGTCTACCCAAATTCGAACATCCATTTTCAGGTAGAATATAAGGACAACCCGAATTCCAACACCAACACTACTCTTGAGCAAACCACTGGTTTTAACAGGGTGAGGAAAGGTTAAAAGTTCTAATAAAAGAAAAAAAAAATCTGCTACTGGTCTGTGTGAGGCCATCTGGGGCAATCATTCTAGAAATGGGGCATTTACAAGCATTGGGGTATAGCTTGGACGATTTCCATCTTCACTTTAACTAAAAAGGAGTTTGCATTAAATCGTATGATCTGTCAGAGCAGTAAAGAAGGTGAGCACTAAAACACTTCACTTCCCCCTCTGGCTTTCTACCAATAGGGCCCAGTTCAGACGGAAGTGTTCTGATATCTGTTATCGCACTGGAAGATGTCTGCATAGAGCATTACACATTGATAATTGTGTGTGCTTCTGTATTTTACTACTGACCACCAGTGAAAAGATATCCTTAGATTAGTAGTCAATGGGGTGATTGCCCCTACTATTGCTTATTAGTAGAAAATGGAATACCCCGATTCATTGGTTGTCAGAAGGAAAAAGAATGTCCTATAGCATTAGTGGTAGGTGTAAGAATAAATGAATCTTTAGAGTAGGTATTGGGTCAATGTCACCTTAAATTGGTGGTCAGTGAGGGAAAGCTTGTCCTCATGTATTGGTGGAAGACATTCTCTTGCATTGGTTGTCACGATTTACCATTGTAAGGTGGATTTGTCTTCTCTCTGACCATCAATTTAAGAAACACTTCCACTGACCATATGACTGGTCTTCACATATTTTCATGATGTTACTTTCATTGCCCCCATACTTAACACATGAAACAAGAATCACTGTGACAATAAGTTTAACAAGACTCAAATTCAAAATTAGTTTTTTAGTATTAGGGAAAATAAATATCCAAAAGATTTTTTTTTTTTAAGTTTTGAAAGATATATATGTTTCGTATGTTCAGATGATAAAGCAAAGGTTTGACTTCACCTATATCCCCTATACCCCTATCATTATCATATCATCCACTGATTCATAATGGTGTCAACCTTCCCTTATGACAATTGCATGTTTGTTACAAAATATTTCAAGTATTCCAACACGTTTCACAGATGTATTCCTCTTCCTCTGGGTACAGAATAGTCAAAGCCTTTATGGTTTCCAAACAAAAATTCAAAACATCAGAAGAAAGTCTGACAGCAATAACATCACATATAGAGAGGCATCCAAGGAGTCCCAAGAACAATATGGTACCTATAGTCCAAATCTATTCAATCAATCCTTCCAAAGCATTTCCTCTGAGGGCAATTTCAGAAATTCATACACAATCACTGGTAAACACATTGGTTGTCTTGTGACCCCTTGGTATGCCATTCAATGGTTTGTTTTATTTCCTTTATTGTAGAGTGTTATTAAATATATTGAATACATTGAAACTATGAAAAACACATATATGGAATTATGTTTTAAAGATAAGGTGTTAAACAATAATTTTTTATATTTTCGATTCTTCAATCTAACAACCTTTTGCTTTAATAATAGTTTTGCACACTCTTAGCATTCTCTCAGATTTTGGGGTGTCAGTGAAATGGGTGTGCGTTGTCAAGAGTTAATTTCTGAAATTTCTTGCTTCCTATTGTGTTTGAAACCATATGTGGTAGTAGGGCTGGTACACGGTTCAGTGAATATTCCTCTGTAACTAGAAAATTTAAGAAAACTTTGTTTTTTGTGGCATTTAAGGATACATTCAAATGAGCTGATGACATTCGTCTTTGTAAGGTTTGTCCCAGGAAAGTAAGATTAGGAGTTACCTCTGCTGCATGTGTTTGATTTACCAGCCTCAGAAATGTCACATATCAGCACTTTGGATTAGAGCCCACATTAATGGTTCACAGGGTTCAAGTAGCAGACAAATCTCAACATTAGATCAGAACTAACCAGAGGAGAACTGTGGCAATGAAACCACTACTGAGGAGGAACAAGAAGCAGAGAATTGGTTGCACTAAGAAACACAAGGAATGGACAACGGACTTCATCTGATGAGTCCAAGTTTAGGAATTTTTGTTCCACCCGTCATGTGTTTGAGACACAGAAAAGGTAAATTGATGGTTTCTTCATGTGGTTTCCCCATGAAGCATGGAAGAGGTGTGTGGGTGCTTTGCTGGTGGTGCCAATGTGTGATTTATTCAAAATTTTAGGCACGCTTAACCAGCATGGCTACCATTGCATTCTGGAGTGACCTGCCATTCTATCTGGTTTGCTCTTAGTGGGACCATTTTTTTGTTTAGCAGGACAATAACTCCAAACACACCTCTGGGCTATGTAAGGGCTTTCAGACAAGGAGCAAAGCAAAAGCAAGCAAAAGGTGGCCAGATTGATCAAGATTATTGGATTTAAATAAAAATGTGGTCAGACGCAAATAGTCACTGGGGGGAAATACCTGCACTGGGGGATAGGTTTTTCATTGAGGAAGATTGGAGTATGCACTGTGAGGTACTGAGGGCATCTTGGAGTCCACGAATCATCATCCACGAAGGATGGATTGGGGGGGGGGGGTGTCTAAGAAGTGCTGTGAGTAGATAAGGAGCACAGTTTGGGGTCAGGTCTTTATGGAAAAGGGTAAGCTGATTGTGAGGGGTGCTCTGTTCCAATACGTTGGTGCTCCCACTGTTGCCAGATTAAATGGCGTCTGATATGGAGATAAAAATGGAATCACATTGATTGCTTTGATGGTTTTACACATGCTGTATTCTAGTTTACATGCTTTTATCTAACAAATTTCCCCAGCAATACCTTTTGTAAGACTCGCCCAGGTCAATCTACTACAAATATAAAAATATAAATAAAATTGTTGATGGGATGTTTGTACAAATAGTGAATATTCCCAATTTAAAATATGAAGATGTGATTTTAATGTGTTTTTATTTTTATAATTGCTGAAGTTTTATTTCCATCACACAAAACTCAGACAATCCAAATATAATGATGCCAGGGGAGGTCGC
>NC_092858.1:711642-715624 GCF_032062135.1 Pyxicephalus adspersus | reverse complement strand
GAGATTGGGGGGGCGGTATTCAGGAGACTGGAGCTGTATATAGGCCAGATATGATAATACAAGTTAACTTACATGGGGCTGTGTTGTTCCTCCTTTTATATATCTTTTTGATATCTTATGTCTAATTTTTATCTCATGTATGTAGTCAGATGTTGAGTTTAGTTTCCTATTGATTTTTGTTTGAAGTTCTCTTATTTCTTACATTTTTTTATGTTTGTAATTCCATAAACTTTTATCACATCAGGGGTTTTCACATCTTATTGATACATAAGTCCCCAGTCTCTGGAATATATAAAAGGTTTTCTCCATAAGATGTCCTTAGTCACACTGAGCTCTGATGACTCCTGAGAGTAGCTTTTAATACATCAGGTTTTTTCTGCCACCACCTTGCCCTTGCTTTGCACTTGGATCGTTTATTTAATCAGGAACTGGTACAATAAATTTGCTTAAAGCCCATTGCATCCCTAAAAAACTGATTTATAGAACTCTTGTATTTAGCTCTAATTTTGCCTTCTGCATTATATATATACACACATATATATCTATAGAAGCAAACAGGAACATGTCTGTGCTTGTGACTTTTGTGGGAAAATATAGTCCGAGGGCAAAGCCGATGCTTCGCGGGCGGACAGTTGCAAGATTTACCCGCAGGCGGCTCCTCCAATCAGGCATGGTAAGTTTTTATATAGGCGCCTATGTAGAGGAGCTGAACTCAGTTAACTTGCTTAACAGAAAAGAAATAAGTCATTTTAAAATATGCTTTTATCTTAGCGCATATAAATGTTTTAAACATTTGAACAGCACAAATATTTTTTTTAGGGCTATGGGTAATGTGTGTGCCATTAGAAAGAATGATTTTTTAGGGGAACAGTGACTTTTAATGCAAGTTCACCAGTGTAAAACTGCCGGGGATGCGCGGCTCCAGCAGCAAGCTTATTTAGTAGGTGAATTGCGCGACGGCTTCCAATTTTGGATCGCGAATATGAATGTGCGAACGAGCCTCCGATTTTGCTCAGTGAATTAGGGCCTGTATAGGGACAGAGTTCCCCCAGATTTGGGGGATGGGGGCAGCAAAAGACATCCATCACATAGAGGGGGGGAGTAGCGAAAGAACATGGAAGGGTTATATGTCATGAAAAGTGTTGCACAGTGGCTTGTGGTCTATATTGGGCGCAAATCAAATGAATCTTAGGTGGGTCTGAGCTTACACTGCACACATTTGCTACTGATACCACAAAATACTCTGTAAATATATTAGGAGAGTAATGATTTTTTAGATAAACATCACCCAAATGCCATTTGTTTTTTTGCTTGAGCCTAGATTTAAACATAACTGTATTGAAATACTTAAGAATTAGACACAGATTTGGGCAAAGATTTTTCTGGGTACGGCCTGATGCTAGTCAGGACTTGGCTGGGCAAAGCTTATTTTAGATGGAAATAGATAAAAACTAGATGGTCCAAAGTTGGCTTAAAGCATTCTTGACCCTGGCTGAACCTCCTTGGAGGTGATACAGTCCCTGGCTAGAGATCAATTGAATATCCAGTTGCAGGATTGCCGAATGCTGGATTAACTGTAACTAGTATGATGGTACCATCTGAATCTGGCATTGATTGATAGACACCCCATAAGAATTCAGAACTTGGCAGGAACTGTTAGAGGCTTTGCTCCAAAATCATCACTCACCAAGAACAATCCCGTACATAGCTGGGCTTGGAGAAAATTGTCTTGTCCTTCTGCTTCCCTTCTGGTGCAATCCCTTTTGTTGCACCTCATTGGGGTAAGTGGAAAGAGGCAGCATATAAGGAGCAAAGGAGCCTGTAGGCTGGAGCACAGTTGGAATCCACTGTAGCGTGGTTTTCACGTGTGTGGATGCTCCAGGTTTTGTGTGTCTATTGAGAATGAATTAAAGTAAACCTGTTACTACTGAGATCATTGTAAATGTCTACATACAACCTTTATACATAGTTTTGTTCACTTTATTCTGTTTGTAATTCTAAGGTTTTTATCCCATTAGGTGAAAACCCGAATATATTTGTCCTCCATAAAGACTTCTGGATTTTGGCGTAGAAGATGATCAGCAAAGCAATTAAAAACATCAAAGTCAATGGCACATTTTATCCCACCTTCTTTATCCTGGTTGGGATTCCTGGACTAGAAGCATCTTATAACTGGGTTTTTGCTGTGGTTTGCTTATGTTATGTTCTAGGTTTGCTGGGAAACTTTATTCTCCTGATTGTCATCTCAGCCTCGCCTAGCCTCCACAAGCCTATGTTTATTTTCCTTTCTCTGTTGGCATCCAATGATATCCTACTGTCTACTATCGTAGTCCCAAAATTGTTGTCTATCTTCTGGTTTCAGGCAAATCAGATTAGCTTTGATTGTTGCGTTGCCCAGATTTTTTTCGTCCATTCTTTCTCTAGTTTTGAATCTGGCCTTTTGTTCGGTATGTCATTTGACCGTTACATTGCCATCTGCCAACCGCTCAGATATGAGTCCATAATGACCAAAACTTTTATAGTCAAGCTGGTTAGCGTCTTACCAATCAGAGCAGTAGCTTTGATTAGTCCCAGTATCATTATGATTAGGAAATTTCCTGCATTTAAAACCAACATTGTACCCCATTCTTACTGTGAGCACATTGCAATTGTAAAACTTGCTGCTGCCGACATCAGAATAAACAGTGCTTTGGGGTTAGCAGTGGCATTCACAATTGCAGGAGCAGACCTGATGTTTATTCTGGTATCGTACTGCGCCATCTTCCGTGCTGTCTTCAGCCTTCCATCCAAAGACGCCCGACTGAAAACCTTTAACACCTGCATACCTCATGTCTGCGTCTTTCTAAGTTTTTATGGTCTGGCAATCTTTACTTTCCTGTCCCACCGCTTTGGTGGCAAAAGGATTCCACCCTATGTTCATATAATACTGGCTGATACATATCTTCTTCTTCCACCCATCCTAAATCCAATTATTTATGGAGTGAAGACAAAACTGATCCGGGACCAAGTCTGGAGAGCCTTACATAAAAATCAAAGCCCCCATTCTAAGTAATCGATCTGCAGAGCTGATGTATATAGAAGTCCTAATACTTTGTTATGCAGCTGTCATGTTTGCTGGCTGTGAAGCTTTGAACAACATCTCATTACAATGTGGACACACAGGCTGTGCAGACTGGAGGATTGGGGCTAAGACAGCACCAGAAGAGTAAGGAACTTCTGGGTCTTGCCAGCTCTACCTTTGCCCACCTTGCTTCTCCGATGGATATCTGGCTGAAGATATGGCAGCTGGAGCAGAAAAAAAAATTGGTCCTCGCATTCCCTTTGCTTGCTTTCTTACTGGCTGATCAACCAGTGGCGCTATGTAGCTCAGTGCCCTATTCTAACATACTTCCCTCCTCAACTGCACCACGACAGCCATCCCTTCATGGTTGCTTCACTCCCAATAACCTCCTTACCACCACTGTCAGACATCTTTATTACTGCTTGGCACCCAGGTAACAGGCATTCCTCCCCTTAATCATTGTATTTAATCCAGTAATGGTTACTAACACACTGAACACAAATCATATAGTTATGTATATGAGTACCTGTCTATAGAAAATAATAATTGATTAAACGTGACAATTATTCACAAGATTATAGATTTGTTTTCTATTTATAAAAGAATCTCCATGTCATATTAGAAGGTCATATATCTATGAGACATCACTTTTCAACATCATAAAGCTTCATCAAATGTATTTTTATAATAGAACATTCTCTATTAATATTGGGACATTGATTAACCCCCCTAGCGTTCTAATTCTGTCATTTTTTGATGCAAAAAGTGATCCTATTTTTTTTGCGTAGAAATTTTTGTTTATATTGTGGGCCTGTAATTCTTAGGATTATCTCCCGGGTATAATTATTATATTTATTTATTATATTAGAATCATAAATTATAAAATAATACATAATTGTAAATCATTATTATAAAAAATAA
>NC_092858.1:699941-710868 GCF_032062135.1 Pyxicephalus adspersus | reverse complement strand
TAATCTGCTTTTAAATTTCCCGCCCGGCCACGCCCCCCGACGGAGAAGCGCCCCGCCATCACAGCGGGATCGTGAGATCGCCGCTGGAGAGCGGGGATAAGGTAAGAGGAACCCCCAAAGGTACCCCGAGTGTGACTCGGGGTTACCGCTTTTTGCAATTTTTCCCACCCCGAGTCAAACTCGGGAATTCCGCTAGGGGGGTAATATTATTTATCAAATATAAATACATATTGTAATAGTTGGGCTATTAATAGTACCACAATGCCTGTTAAACATTTAGGTCCTGCATTTTTTAATGCTGTAATATTCTTTAAAAGTCACTTAATTCTGTGGCATTGTGAAGATGGTTGGTATCTGCCAAATAATTGGCCACTTAGGGGCCGATGGACACGGACTAAACAGCGGCGTTCAGCGGTATCCCTGCATTTTAATTTTCTAAACGCTGCTTGGAGAAAAATGCATTAGCCAAATCAATAACACTGTAAACCTGCTTTTTTTTAATTTATTTTTTCAAACCAATAACAGAGGAATTTGTAAACCATCAATTACAACATAACGATATCAACACAGGTGAATCAACATACCATATACTAACAAACATTCCCATAAACAAAGTCATACGATAGAGGATACATTAGAAAACCATCATAATTCTGCATAAAAGGCATTACACAACTACAGGAGGATCATTATCCAATATCCTGGTGACATACCAGGAAGTCTGCTCACACATAGATATTATCCACCCTTTAGTAGCCAGTGGTAGCATATTTATATATGACTCCCATAACACAAAGAAATGTCGTGTCTTTAGATCTTTGTGAATTAAAGCTTTTATTCAGTCCATTTGGAAGACCTATCTAAACTTTACTAAAAATAAACGCAAAGTAGGGGAGTCTGCACTTATCCAAAATTGCCTTCTTGGCAACAATTGATATGATTGTGAGGAGTCTGCTGCATCCTCTGGCTACCCCGACCTGTTCAGACAATACTCCAAACAGATCCCAGATAGGAGTAAGCGGGAGATATGTTACCAGGTGGTTCAGTGCAAACCGCACCACCTTCCTTCAAAATCTTTTAACTCGGGGACAGCCCCAGAACATGTGAAATAAATCTGCATCAACTGCACCACATTTCAAACAACGGGTTGCCTCACTCAAACCCATTAAAATGGAACAGTGTGGAGAAACATGGGCATCATAAAAAAATTTGAACACCATCTCTCTGTACATGGAGGAGGGGATTGCCGTCCAAGCTCTACTATAGTCAGACAGATTTCTGTTGGGGACCTAGTCGGAAGAAATTCATGCCATCTAATTAAACCCGTACTCCTCTTCTCATAATTAAGTGTGGGTTTGTAAGGCAGATAAACTTCTGTTTTGGCTCTCTTTTCTGGATTCGGCTTGAAGAGCAATTTATCCAGAGCATTGGTCCAATCTTCATCCAAAAATCTGTGTATTAATGTGGAGACAAATGAGCAGATTTGATGGTACCCAAAAACCTCCCTTCCCATAAAAGTGTAAAGAGACACTGCAGCTGCGTAGGAGATGGGCTTCTGTACAGAGCTGAGAAATTTTGCTGATTCTTGAAGTTAATTATTTTTGTAGATGATTGAATTATGCTGAAACTAGTTGTACTCTTCTTATCAGTAAACTAGTGTCCGCTTCCCCCCTTTTTGCCTTGAAACTCTTCCTTTCCTCCCTACGGCCATATATCTGTTACTTTGACAAAAATATCTTTTTCTAGGAGAACCACAAGAACATCCGTCATGTCTGCTAATTGTCTGTAGTCATGTGATCATGTCTTTGAACTGTTATATAAGCTGTGTGCAAACAGGAAAGTTTTGAGAGTGATCCAACCACACATTAAGTTGCGTGTGTTACGTACTATTCCAGTGCTGTAAACAGAAGAGATCAGAAAGAGGGACAGTTGATCCGGGATAATTGGAAATCGCCTTAACAGCTTCTTAGTCAGGTTATTAGTAAAAGATTTATTCACCCATCTCGCCTCAATCGATCTGCCCTGTATTACCAATTGTGGATCTGGGTTATTCACTATCGGAAGGTGAAGGGTAGAGTGACTATTTAAGAGCAGCCCAATTATACATTTCTACATCGGGGAAATTTAGCCCTACATTCTTAACGGATTGGTGAATAATATGCCTGCTAACCCGTGCTCTCTTGATACTCCAAACACAAAAACAAAATAATCTATATAATTCTTTAAAATCTGGTTGGCGGAGCAGAATTGGTAATATTTGAATAGTGTACAAAAGCTTAGGGAACAAAATCATCTTAATCAGGCTCACTCTGCCCAGATAGAGAAGAGTAAATGTGGACCATTTGTGTAGTTGAGTCCTAACACGCCACAAGGGTTTGACATTAGTATTGTACAATTTAACCATTTTTTTAGTGATTTGGACTCCTAGGTATTGCAGTTTCCCCTTGCACCAGACCACTGGATATAGAGAACCCCAAACAGGTCTAACACAGTTACTCAGGTACAGGGCTTTGGATTTATCCAAAATATTAGAGTATCCAGAGACCGAGCTGTACAGGGTAAAAAGATTCAGAATAGCCGGAAGGCTAATCCTTGGGTTAGTAATATATAGTAAATCATCAGCAAATGCCGTTATTTTTACCCTCTTTTGGTACCTATTAGTATACCCACAAAATTGGGGGAACATTCAAGAAGTCTCAGCAATGGATCTAAAGCCAGATTAAACTCATCTCATCTCATCTCCACTGGGAAGACAGGGTACCATTAATAAACAGTCAGGTTTGCGGTAGACTATAGAGATATTGGATAAAGGTTGAAAAGTGAAATGGCCAAACGCCTGTTGAGCCAGCACTGCATGCAAGAGTGGCCATTCTACCTTATCAAATGCCTTTTCATCATCCAGACTTAATAACACTTATTCCCTACCTTCTTTGGGTATAAGTATTGTATGGGCTTTGTTAAACTCAGGAAATGGAGATTGTTGTAGGATAGTGTTATAAACCTCGGCCAGAAGGGGTGTTACTTCCTCCTGAAGTCATTTATAAAATTTAGCTGCATAGCTGTTAAGGTGATTTCTTGCTGATCCCAGACCAATATTTCCCTCTCTATCATGACCTCTATTTTCAACGCGTTGGGAGCAGTGAATAACACACAAGCAGTTCAAGCATGTAGTTCTATCACTTCTTCTCAAATCTTTATTATCACATTGCAGTTTATATAGTAAGACAACAAGGTGGAAGACACTTAGTAGTTAGTCAATAACAAGAAACTTAACAACTTCGCTGAGCAATATGTTTCAAGGTAAGAAGCCTCAAGGTAAGGATGGAGCAAATATTGACCTACTGATAAGGAGGATACAACTAGTTTCAACACAACTCAATTATCTGCATAACATAGTAAAAAATACAAAAACAACTTAAATCCAAAACTCAGCAAAATTACATTCCTTACAATAGCCATCTGGGCCAGGGGTTTTATGATTGGCCATAGACTTAATTGTCTTCTGGAGCTCTTCCAGGGAAATTGGTTTGTTAAGAGCTTCCCTATCCTCCGAACCTAGTTTAGGAAGCCTAGCCTTAGTCAGCAAATCATCTAATAACATCGGCTGTGCTAATTGGGCCAAATAAAGTTGTTTATAGTAGCTCTCAAAAATGTCTATTATTTCCCTTGAAGAATTATGAGTTACTCGGGACATGGGATCAGCTTGCTGTTTGTTTTATTTTGCCTGTTTTTGTGTGGAAATAGTAAAACCCTTGATGCACTTACAACCTGTTGGCCTGGTTTCCTGTTTCCCCCCCTCCCTGTTGCTGCCGGCGATCTCACACCATGTAGACTAAGCCTTATTGGCTCTTCTAAAGCTTTGACACGGCACCAGAAAGCACAGTACGGCAGGGGAAGACACTCGTCATATGCAGGTATGGTGAGATAGTCCGGGAACAAGCAGAAAGATTGTGTCCAAGTAGCAGACAGCAGCTACTAGGGGCATGATGACTGACGCCTGGCTACAACAAAGGCAGCCCCATGCACACTCTAGCAGAATACAGGAAAAGTCTGCAAGGGACTGACACATAAGATCTGCTCCCCACAACTGAGTTCCCTGGTATCAGAATCACGTTTCCGCACCACACAGTAACACAAGCGCCCCAGCATCTGTGGGAGCCGAGCAGTATTCAGCCGTTTTTTCTCCTTCCACACAAGTTTCTGCTGATATGTTTCCTGCTCCCACACAAGTTGCTACCACATCTTCCAGTACAGTAACTAAAGGGGAAAGCAGGCTGTTACAGCACATGGCCACTCTTCCTCAAAGGGAGTTGGCTAAAACATCCAGTGCCATAACTTCTGACCTCCAAAGGATCTCCAAAGCTTGGGCAATCACCTTGATCTATCTGAGCAAAGCTGGATGACCCAATGAGCCGGATTCATCAAGCCAAGCTCTCTTGCAGGTGCGTATTCTCGCTCTGGAATAGACGCCAAAAACCTATTTATCAACCAAATTTCAGCTGTCAACGCTGGCATATTCTCTCAGCAGTTATTAACTGAAATGATCGTTTGCTTCGAGCCACATATCTCCTGCAGATTGACACTGGCGTGCTTGCATTAAAAGTCACTGTTCCCCTAAAAAATCATTGATTGATTTATTTTGCACACAAACCTCCTGAGCCTGAAAAGACGCTTTTCCCTGTCTTTCCCTCATACCTATACAATGAGCTCTAAATATTCAACAAAGAGGTGTCTCAACACAACCTTTATTAAACAAAGCCAAGAACCAACACCAAATACGAAGTAAAAATGCAAAGGTGGCAATTGTTAGCACTGCAGGTCGTGCCGGCGCCGCTGCTCCTAATCGCAGGCACGGGCGCCGGGTCCTATCTTTCAGGTAACCCTCTTCCTATGTTCCATACCTGTGTTTCCTTCATGCTGAGACTTGCTCTGGTGTTTGAGCTGGCGTGGGTGTGTCTCTCCTAATCTATGAGGTAACACACACCCTCTGTTTTCTACAGCCTATGGCTGGTTTCCTGCAGGTATTTAAAGGCACCTCCTACTACAGGAAGTTTCCGGAGCAATCTCTGGTTTACCCTGTGTAACTCTCAGTGCTAAGGTGTTTTCCCTGTTTTGCTTTGCTGTGTACCGGACCTTGCTTACGTTTTTGGACTTTGCCTGATTGCCGCCTGACCCTGATCTTGGATCCTTGTTTCTGGACCTCTTGGCCACGCAAGCCCCTCGGTGCTTGCACCGGGTTTCCTGACTCCTGTGGTCAGCTGCCACTGGCCTGGGGATTGCTCTGGAGTGGCCCCTGGCAGCTACCCCGCAGCCCAAGCCTATCCTCACCATCAGAGGCTCTAGCGAAGACCTGGTAGCGGCTTAGTCACGCCACTCTAGAGTATACCCAGTCAGTGGCACAGTGGGTCCACACCCGCTTGCATAACAGCAATTTTGTACATTTGATTACCCACTCCTAAACCGGAGATGTCTGGGTTAACCCTTATAGCCTAGTGTCAAAATTCAAATAAGTGAGGAAAGGGGGCAGCCCTGACAAGTACCATTGGAGATTGTAAAATATTTAGAAAGAGTTACATAAACCCTGATTGCCACCAAGGATTGAGAGTAGATAGATATGATCCAGGCATTTTTGGACCCAGCCCAATGTGCATCAGGGTCTGGTCCATGAACATCCAGTCTACTCTATCAAATGCTTTCTCTGCATCCGTGGACAGCAGGATAACACGTGACACAAATCTCACCCAATCATTATGGATCAGTTTTCCAATGATCTTCTGTAGCCTCATTGCCAGTATTTTAGTGAACAATTTTAGGTCCTGGTTGAACAGGGATATGGGTCTATAACTGGAGTAGTTGGCTGGATCCTTCCCCTCCTTTGTAATTGCCGTAATATGCTCTCTCAAAGATGCCCTCTCAAAAAATCCCGGTGGAAGGTTGCCCCTCCTGAGAGGGCGTTAAAGGTGTTAACAATGTGCGACACTAACGTCTCCTATAATTGTTTGTAATATGCCAAAGAGAAACCATCAGGTTTTACACTTTGGCCTACTTGTTGGCATCTTATGACAGTTTGGGCATCTTAAACTTAGACAAATATTCCCTCACCGTGTTTACTCTGAAGGCTGGTTGAGACACAGGTTACAAGCGTCAATATTGTACAGAGACAGAAAATATTCGTGAAACTCATCAGCAATGTCTCCAACCTGATATCTCCTATTATCTGAGTGATCTACAATAAAAGAAACAAATGTACATACCCCTTGTCCGCTCAAGGCTCTTGCCAAAGTACAACTGCACTTATTGCCGTATTCATAATAGGATCTTCTACATTTTGCTAGGGTAGCATCTGCAGCCACTGGTAAAATATCTCAGTTGTGTGGCTGTACCAAGGGACCCGCTGCCTCCATGCACCACGCTGACCAAGTAATGGCGGATGGCTAGGTTTTGCTCACACAGACGCTGGAGCATGTGCAGGGTGGAGTTCCATCTAGTCACAGTGTGGCAGCCTCTGTTGGTGCTGGATCTTGCTAAGTAGCAGTAAGGGATCGGCGTATATGGCTGCAGATGGAGCGAGCCTGTCTCAGTAAGTCCTGCAGTCCTGGGTATACGTGTCATGGTCCGTTCCGTGACAGAAGTTTGAGGATCTGTCAGACAAGCTGCATGTGAGATTATCTGACAGCCTCTTTGGTTTTACTTGTTTCTGTGTTGTTGTTTGTAATGAGCACTCCGCTTGTATCAGCTGCAGCTGGTGGTCATTACTGCTCCTCCATTTAGTCTGGCCTCACACTTCATGCTGTGCGGTTGATATTCCCTGCTGGATTGTGAATAGCTGGAGTGTCCTGCCATTCTGAGCTCCTGTTGATTTCTGCTTATAGGATAAGTTGCTGTTCTTTTGGTGTTTTGGTGTTTTTGTTAGGTATTCAGTTGTTTACTAGGCCTCAGGGAGACACTGGGTCCTTCATAGGGGAAGGGACCAGCAGTCTCAGTCCAGACCCAACTGCTAGGGCTGTGCAGGGCTAGTAGGGACTAGGTTCCTGTGTATGAGTATCCCCACTATCAGGGGATACTCATACGGTTAGGAGTCAGGGCTGGATTAGGGTGTATGCAAGGGAATGCCTCTTGCAGACTACCACCCACTGAGCTATGCAAGGCCACCCAGTGAGCGGTGAAGGACAGGTAGCATCCCACTCCGTGCCTGTCCAGCTGTCCATGGTGACAGGGATTTGGCTAGACACCGAGAATGCCAATGCCCGGGAGAGGTTTCCCATTAAATGTGCATGTAAACTGGGAACACCCCACACTGCTCCAACTTTTATATATACTTCATCAGGTAAATTTATTTGCACCTGCAAAAACTTGTGTCTTGAAAAAATATTTGCCACAATTTGGGAAACAGAAATCCAACCTGGACTTTGTACTACCTCCCTCCCATGTATATCCAGGATTATCCCATTTAACCCTCCTCCACCCATCTTGTAGCTGTAAACCCTGAACTAGATCATATAACATTTGGGAAGTCTTATCCCCTCTGGTTCCCAGTACTTCTGGTGTCCCCAGGCAATAAACAAATAAAGTCCCCCACTAATATTGGGGGGGAAGCCCCTGGTAAAAAAAAACTTGAACATCATTCAAAAAACTTACCCTCTCCTGTTTATCCAAATGCCCGTATATACAACCTACCCAGAAATTTAATTAATATTAGCCAATATTGCCCCTCCTGGGTACAATTTCTTGGAAAGACTTAAAGCTATACTCCTGCCTCTTAATCAGCAGACCTATACCTCTAGATTTATTGCTATTCTCTCCCGACCACACCGAAGGTCCATATATCCAGTCCTTCCTTAACATATCATAGTCCCAGTACGCCTCTAGGCCACACTCCTGTATACAAAAAAAAAAAACACAAAGTCCAGGGTACTAAAAAAAGGAAACAGGGCTGCTCTTCTTGTTGGAGCCTTAATGCTCCAGACGTTCAAGGAAAAAAACTTCAGAGGTCCCATCAATCATCTTCCCTCTAGTTTGTTAGCATTAGACAATTGAATGTTGGACAATACCTTGATTAAACTCTATTACAATCATTTCTCTAAATAAAGAATTATTTTGTTACTCTACACTGACAATAACACACTTATCCAGCAATCTCAAAAAATAAATAATGGAAATAATACAAAAAGTTAGCAAGTAACCTAAAATATGTTTTATTTACTTTACTTTTATTTAAGGAGAAAATTTATGCTTGGCATCTTTCTCATAGGTTTTCCCAACCCTCCAACAATATTACTGAGAATAGTATAAGGGGCATTGCAAACTTGCAAAGTTAAATGGTTTTGGATGATCAGAAATTATAGAAGACATTCGGATTGTGCTTTTTACTGACAAATTCACAGTCTGTGTTCTAGTAAGCTTCTACCTTAACCCAATGTAAATTTAAGGGTTTTTAAAAATATTAGGTGCAATGGGTGTTGTGTCTCTGTGAAGCTCCATAGAATATCTTGTGACAATATTTGTGCAGTGTGTAGGCTCAGCCATACCCAAGACACAGTTATTTGTAGCCATGCCTATTTATTTATGTGGCAAGCTTCCCACACCTCATATCCCTCCTCTTCCTTGTCAGTTGTCCCATGTGACCAATATATTATCTGACCCTAAAATGCCACTGCTCATTATACTCAATATTAAGTTAAAAGAAGTACTTACAACATGCTATGCTTATGTGGTTCATCGGGTGTTTTGGCCCTGATAACTGTCATGTCACTGGCTGCTCTTATAAATGGCTGTAAATTCTTAGACGTCTTCCAAAATCTTGGGCCTTCCCAGAAGTGTGGAGGATTTTATGGGTGCAAAAGGGGGCACTCCATGTTATTTGCCTTCCAGGGGGGACCAATCCATATTTGTACTTGGGGGTGGGGCCATGATTTTGGAATGGAATGTCCAACCAGCCAATATAGTTAGGCTTCACCCATGACTATATACTATAAATATAAAATAGGATTTATTTGGCGGATTTTTATACAAATAGTGAAGGATCCCAATGCCAAATATGAAAGACATGATGATCATTTTTTAAATCTATGATTTAATTTTTATAATTGCTGAAGTCTTATTTCCAACAAACAAAACTCAGACAATCCAATTATAATGATGCCAGGGGAGGACGCAGTCTGTTGGGTTTTGTAGACTGCGGCTGTCTTCGGGTAAGCAGACCGCTGATAATTCTCAGATGATAATAATATGAGCCAAGTGCAGGAAGAGAGAACACTGGAAGGGTGAGATGGAGATCTGATCATTGGAGGGATAGAAGAAAAAATTCCAGGCAGTGTCTTTGTGTGTATTAAAGGACATAAAATTGGTTCATACAAAGTAAGACAGTAACCTGGGTCAGCTCTGTGAATGCTCTATTTGGATGAGATGATCATTTCCATAGAATTGTGGGCTTGTGGCAAATGTTTAAGCCTGCCTGTGAATGTTACCGGAGTGCTGGATACATAGCTTTTTTTTTATTATTATAAACTTGTTAGGACATTAAAGTTTATCTAGTTTATTATGTCATCAATAAAATACATTTTCACTCTCCAACGCACAAACATGTCCTCCCTGTTATATCAGACTTCAGGTGACTGAGAACATCTAATGTTAAATGTTGAACCAAGGTCACAAATTCTATAGAACTTACACTGAGATCTGATGGAATTATCTGCTATTAGCCGACATTTACCAAGATATTTTAGCCCACCTATTTATTCAAGAATGGGTACAATATGTTATGTTTGTTTGGAACCCATTACGAGCCTTAAAACAAATAATATCACTCTAATTTTGCCCTCCTAAATTATTTAAAACTCAGCTGGAATGTAATTTTGCCTTTTGCTTGCTGGCACATGATTGGCTGATAACTCTACAGGTAGGTGGATGGAAAGGCTTTTTACTAAATTTCTAGGTAAGTGCAGTATTGTGTAATGTAGAGCTGGGGGTACTTATCACACAGATGAATGCTTTGTGGTTTATTTGACCACCTTATACATTCTACGCTCCGTATATTAGTGGGGGGCATTGTGGAGTTGATTTGATTTCCTTTCTGAAGTGAGGGTGACACATTGCCACTGATTCATCAAGCAAAATCGGATTATCGGTCACGCATTCGTATTAGCGATCCGGAATCGTGCGCGATCGCGCTATTCAACAACCGGAAAAGCTCGCGCACGGAGCCGCGCTTATCCGACAGCTTTTTACTGACACTTGCGCAGTCTGTCAAAATTGGCTGTTTGTTTTTTGCACTTGGACATGTCATTATCATTTCTACAGATTCTTACAGTGTCCCAACACATGGCATGAAAACAAGGTGCAGTTAGCTGTATGAATAAAAAAAAAATGGCAATATAAACAGATGTTGTGTAAAGTGGGTGTGATGCTGTCTTGACAAAGGGACTCTGTGGATCCTGAAACATTGACTTTTCAATATGCTGTGACAGCGTTTTTAGAGCAAAGCAAGAATCTTGTACTTTGGAGTGCTGGTGACTTCATCATGACGCCTTTTTTGGCACCTTTCCTCTATTACAAAATGTGTAAGGAATTATCACAAGAACAGATTAAGAGGAAATCTAATCAGGACACGTGTTTTGGGTGGGCATTCCCCTGACTTTGGGGTGATGTCCACTTTTTTATAATTAAATAGTTATAAAATATAATGATATTTTATTTTTCTTCTTGGGACCAAACTCCCCATTTTTTGTATTTAAGATTATCACAAATAAATATCTCAAAATAAAATTAGAGAAAGTGACCTCTTGCTATGCAAGCGGGTGTGGACCCACTGTGCCACTGACCGGGTATACTCTAGAGGGGCGTGACTAAGCAGCTACCAGGTCTTCGCTAGAGCCTCTGATGGTGAGGATAGGCTTGGGCTGCGGGGTAGCTGCCAGGTGCCACTCCA
>NC_092858.1:693546-698992 GCF_032062135.1 Pyxicephalus adspersus | reverse complement strand
GATCTGGTCACTGACTTAAGCACCCGAGTGCCTCAGAAAATGAAAGTCCATCCCACCAGCCATGTTTCCAGTCTCAGCTTTCTGTTCTAGATTGGCAGGACCCCAGCACAGTTTCTTTTATTGAGTCACATCTTCCCTGAGGTTCCATGTGTTCCAAATTCTAAGAAGTTTTTCTGCCTACCATAGTTTTTTTTAAAAAAAAGTTATCCAAGTTACAGTAGATCCAAGTTGCCAAGCAAGATCAAAGTAAATGTTCACATATTCACAGCGTTTATATAGCGCCAACATATTACTCTGTACAAAGTTTATAGTCATGTCACTAGCTGTTTCCAGAGGAGCTCACAATCTAATGTCCCTAACATAGTCATATGTCATTACCACAGTCTAAGGACAATTTGGGGGAAACCAAATAAAATAACTGCATGTTTTTGGAATGTGGGAGGAAACTGGTGTACTCGGAGTAAATACCCACACAAACAAGGGGAGAACCTGCAAACTCCATGCAGATAGTTTCCTGGTTGGGATTCAAACCTGTGACCCAGCGCTGCGAGTGCTAATCTCTGAACCCCCAATCATGTACATGTGAACACTTTTATTCAATTTTACTTTTAGCTTAGGAATGATCTTCATGAGTAGAGAAACTTTCACTGTTAATTACTTCCCTTACTACTCTATTTGTCATTTTAAATGTATTCCCATTAGGTGGCTCAAACCTCTAGCATATATGTCCTCCATAAAGAGTTCTAGATTTGTAAAATGTGTTGAAGATGATCAGAACTGGAATGCAGGACACGGTCAATGGTTCCTTCTATCCCACCTTCCTTACCCTGACTGGAATTCCTGGACTGCAGGGATCTTATACCTCGGTACGTGCTGGTTTTTGCTTATGTTATGTTCTGGCTTTGCTGGGAAACATGATGCTCCTGACTGTAATTTCAGTCTTTTCTGCCCTCCACAAGCCTCTGTTCATTTTCCTTTCTTTGTTGGCTTCTAATGACATTCTTTTGGCCATAAGCTTAGCACCAAATTTGCTGTCTATCTTCTGGTTCCTGGACAGACACCTTGACTTTGAGTCTTGCCTCATGGAGAAGTTCTTCATCCATTCTTTCACAAGCCTAGAGTCTGGTCTTTTACTTGGTATGTCATTTGACTGATATATTACCATCTGCTAACCACTCAGATATGGATCCATACTGACCAACACCATCATAAACAAGCTGGTCTTCATCTTACCTATCAGAGCGGTTGCTTTGGTTGGACCCTGTGTTATATTGATCAAAAGATTTCCTGCATTTAAAACCAAAGTTGTGTCCCATTCTTACTGTGAGCATATTGGGAATGTAAAACTTGCTGCTGCTGACATCAGAATGAACAGTGCTTTTAACAGTAGCATTCCCAATCCTTGGAGCAGACCTGAAATTTATTTTGGTATCGAACTGTGCTATCTTCCATGCTGTCAAAACAGCTTCTTTTCATCAACTCGGGGTATAAACAAAACAGAAAATGGCTTACTTCAGCCTAGTGGTGTAATTGTCCATAGCCCATCAGAACGTCCATGTGAGTCCAATACAAGTCTCTCGTGAGGGTCCAATTCCCAGCCTGGGGTTTCCACAGTCCATAAATCAATGAAAACAAGTCAGCATCAACAGCTTCCCATGTAACAGCAACACTACTTCTTGGCTTGATACCCCCCACAAGCTTGTTTGCAGGCTACTTCCTGCAATTCCACTTCCTCTCCCTCCCTTATGGGATTCCCACCTTCCTGCCGGACAGGGGCAACTCATGGTGTGTACTCTGATGAACTGAAGAGGCCCACCCAATCCTTCCCCTTCATTCCGGAGCCCGGGTCCCGTTAAAACCGGTGTATTACAGCAACATAATCTGAATAATAATCCCGGACTACTTTCCCAACACATCAGTTTAAAGGGACCAGCGTCCATATATAGGAGAAATGTACCTTCCATCCAGGATCCAACCCTGCCATACTGTACATATCAACCTCCGTCTCAACCCCGAGGAGGTGGAGGCACTTTGAACACTGAGACAATGTATTCTGGAAAGGGCATCAGCGTTCTGGTGTGCCTTTCCAGTGTTTGCATTGGCTGTCCTATTTCTCCTCATCCAAGCTAGCTGGTCAGAAATCAATCTGAATTTTCCCCCTAACAGGTAGTAGCTGAGAGAGTCTAGTGCCCACTTGATTGCCAGGCACTTCCACTCCACTCCCGCGTAATTTTTTTTAGCCCGTCAGTTTCATGCTTAGAAAAACTGCGGGATGATCCTCTCCAACAATAACCTGGGACAGAACCGACCCCAATCCTATGTCTGAAGCATCAGTTTGAACCACAAATTCTACTGAAAAATCGGGCTACACCAAAACGGGCCGTAGGCACAGTGCCATTTTTAGATCCAGGAACGCTTTTTCTACATCCACATTCCATTTATTCATTACTGACTTGCAGCCTTTGGTCAGATCAGAAAGCGATTAGCAATTAGCAATCTATGTTTCAGGTGGTCTGGCAATTTAGTTACTCTGCAATGTAATAAGGCTTTTAAAATCCCATGGTGACACCATATTCAATTCTTAATCTATATTGGAATGTCTAGATGTATCCGTTAACCAATCACGCTAAGGTATAAAATCTTTTGTCTGGGAAATTAGCCCCTCCCTCCTCTTTGGGTAATCTCGATTTAGATAACGATATTCTAGCTCTCTTGCCTTGCCAAAGGAACCTACTGAATGCCCTATCCAGAATTTGTATATCTTTATGTCCTATTAACAAACGTATTTTTTGCATAAAATAGAGTAATTTCACAAAAGAAAAACATTTTATTAAATGGCATTTGCCAATCAAAGATAGTGGTAACTTGTTTCACAATTCCAGTTCTTTAACAATTTTCTGTATAGAGGAGAATAATTTAGATGGTATATAGAGGATGGGCGTTGCAAAGGGAATATTTATATCTCAGGTTATTTTGGTATTATATGTTAATGGTAGTATTTCACTTTTTCCAATATTATTCCTCAAACCTGAGATTTTACTAAATGTCTGGAACAATTCTTGGATATAACAAATGTCAGAGACTGGTTTAGCTGTAAATAGCATAATATCACCTGCAAAATACGCAGCTTTTATTTCTCTGACCCCATCTTTACTCCATGGAATTTAGGTGTCGTCTCAATCGTCTGTTCTAAAGGTTCCAACGCTAGCTTAAAAAGCAAAGGTGACAATGGACAACCCTGCCGTGTTCCCTTTTGGATGTTTAATGTATCAGATTTATAACCTGTTGTATGTATTCGGGCTTTAGGTGAAAGGTACATATTTGGTATCAATTGTAAATATGCACCATTAAAGCCATTTTTTGTAGGACTTTAAATAGTCACTGTATACTAACGTTATCAAATGCTTTCTCAGCATGGATCCCCAAGATTGCAATATCATTGTCTGGTTGTATTTTAGCAATTTCTAGAACTGCCGATACTTTCCGGATATTTGTCACCGCTGAGCCTCCTTGCACTGTGGTAATATGGAAGCTAACCTGTCGCCATGATTTTTGACAAAATTTTTGCATCTATGTTTATCAGTGAATTTGGCACATATGATTCCATATACGTAGGTTATTCTATCCTTTTTTGGCAGCATTCTAATATAGGCTTCTTTACCCGTGTGGAAGTTGACTGATATCCAATATTATTATAAAGCTCATACAAAACTGGGGACCAGTCATCCTTTAACATTTCATAGAATTTTACTGTATATCCATCTAGGCCAGATGACTTTCCATTTGCTAAACCAGATATTATTATCGTATTTCCATTAACATTATTGGTGTATTTAACATTTCCATCTGGATTACCGACAACCTACTTAAATTTAGTTTTTCCATAAAATCCTCTGCCCGTTCATTATCTATGGGTGTTTCTTTATACAATTGTTGGTAAAATGTGGCAAAGGAACAATTTATCTCCACTGGGTGAGATGTCACTCTCCCCTCCATCGTATACAGCAGCTATTTGTGTTGGTTTAAAAGGGGGTTGGAATAAATTCGCCAACATTTTGCCCAATTTATTACCAAATCTATGGAATTTAACATCTACCATCTTTTGTTTAAACTGTTCATTTCTTTCTCTCCAATTATCAAACTCACTTTTCATTTCATGCCATTCCTGGCTGTTTTGTTTTGTTGGATTAAAAGTTACTTTTTCTTAATTTTCCGTAGATTTTCTAAAGCTTTAAAATATTTATCATTTGTCAATTTCTTCCGCCTTGCCGCTTATGCCATGATCCTTCCCCTTTTATATACCTTGTTTGCTTCCCAATATAGAACCAGCTCAGATATACGTTCCTCATTATTTTATCCTAAAGTCATTCCACACAGCTTGTATTTCTGCCCAGAACTCTGGTTCCTGATATAAATAAGAGGGAAATCGGCTTTAGGTGTCATATACATGACATCTACCAAAATTGGTGCATGGCTTGAAAGGAACATTGCACCAATTTCCGGGCGTTCTATCGGGGGGGTATAATGATGTAGAACAAAAAAATAATCTATTTGTGAATGTGAGGCATGTACATGGGAATAAAATGTATATTGTTTTTCAATCGGGTATCTCTCCCTCCATACATCATGTGAGCTCATAGATTGTAAAAAATCTGCTAAATGTGTTGTTTCATTACTATTCAATAAAGTTTGTCTCTGCGGCTTATCTACTGAATTTTTTTGTGTTTTATCTTCTCTAAGATTCATGACCATAATAAAGTCACCTCCAAGCAATTTATGTGGGTTTCGATCCTGTGATACCCATGAGGATATCATTTGAAAAAAAACTGCATAGTTGGAGCATTAGGAGCACATATGATATAGATAGAATATTTCTTATCTACTAATTCCATCACCAGCTTTGCTATTCTACCTTCTTGATGTGCAGAACATGCTAACCTGTTTATTTATAAGTATCAATACTCCTGCTTTTCGTCCAATTGCTGGTGACCCATATACCTCTCCCAGCCGTCGTTTTCTCATACTATGGTAATCTATGGCGTCTAAGTGTGTCTCTTGTATTAATGCTACACAACATGCAGTTTTTTAGGTGTCTCAATATAGCCATTCTTTTATGTGGTGATCTTAGCCTCTTAACATTCCATGAGATTAGTTTCCTAAAATTAATTTCTCCCAATGCATATTCTCTATTATACTCTCTCATATTTTGTATATATGTCTGCTCACTTGTCCTATTCTCAAATGACCAATACAATGTCAGCCGGATCTTCTGTGCTCAGCGAGCAGAAAACAGTTCCTTGGTAATAATAATAACAATTGGTGCCTCAGGATCTACAGGAACAGATGGGATGCAAGAAACAAATCCATTTTCTTTGCCCAAATTCTTTGTTTGAACATTTCCTAAATATCTTTAATATTTTAAATCTGCAGTTTTTTTTTTTTTTTT
>NC_092858.1:685837-692350 GCF_032062135.1 Pyxicephalus adspersus | reverse complement strand
CTGAAAATAAGACCCAGGGCATATTTTGGCATTTCAAAAAATATAAGAGAGTGCCTTATAATCGGGGAAACAGGGTATGTCTATCAAAACATGTTGGAAGCAAGGGTTTATACAATGGATTATTTTGTTTTCCTTATTTAAATTAAATATATCTATATTGTAAAATGCACCTGCATTTTGATTGTAAGGCGGTATTTCCTTAGTTGTCTTCAACTGATAATGTGATTAAACTTTGTTGCCTTACAAAGACAACTGAATCATTTAACATATCGAGAATGGAGCTGTATTGTCAGAGAGCCCGGTAGCCTTTGAAAACGGGTGCAGGGCCTGCATGACAGGTGAGGCTTGGGCCGAGGTATCAAGGGGTTAATGTTTAGTGTAAGATGGGAAGAGGACGCTGGGGGCTGGTTAGAGGGGGGAAGCAGTTTAGGAGGAAGGCTTATCGAGGGGAAATCGGAAGTGGAAAAGTTAAGTAACCTATCCCTAACAGGACCTGGAAACCCCTTGCAGAAAGCAATTTCTCCGGTATTCTATGAGTGTACAACCTGTATTTATGGCTTTCCTGGCAAATTTCTATACCTACCTGGGCAGGTTGTAAATCATCTACCGGGTATGTATACATGTATATATACACAAAACAACATTAGACTATATATATATCTTTTTATTTAAAACTTTTTGATTATCTTTATTAACATCTAATCAAAGATGTCCTTTTTTCCAATTTGAACGCAGTCAAAACTTTTGATTGGCTTATAACTATGTCCCTGAAAATTAAGATTACCTGTCTTGTTCATATCCCTGCCTCAAAAATTGTAAGCAGCCCCACCCAGGTATTTTATACTTTCTAATATAATATATTCTCTCTTATTGAACACAATACCTATATAATTTCCAACTGTACCTAATTAGATGATATTGTGTTACCAACATGGCAAACCTGTATCATTTTGCTTGCAATTACCCTAACTTCCATAGTAATGTCTGATCCTACAACACCTCAAATTGTGACACTTGTGATCCTTCACATATTGACAAATACAACAACAACAAAATGATTACCATTGTTTATTATTTCTGTATTTTGTACTGTATTGGTATTGTTCTGTAATCTTCTCTGTGTGTAAAAAACAATTTTTGATTTTTCTATGTCTTGCACAGACTATTAGGTCCTCCAACCCCCCCCCCCCCCCCCTGAGGAAGCCCCTGAAGGCGAAACGCGTATATTCTTGACTTTTACGGTTAACTATCACAGTATAGACAGAAGCTGTTGTCTAGATATATGTCAATCTAGTGCTACACCAACTAAGCTGGATATACACTTGAATCTATTTGATTGAATAATTATTTATAAAAATGTATTTGCAACAGTACATAATATGATTTATTACTTATTTGGAGTCAGAACCTCTTCTTTTGCTTCTCCTCTTTCATTTGGAGCTGACTTGGTTCATGTTTACATGGGCTGTTATTTTTGTTGTGATATTGGATAAAAGGATTTTCGTTAGCTAGGTTTTATAGAGGGGGTTATTTACTAATCTTATGTCTTTGGGAATGTAAAGTTGTATCTTTGGTTATTTATCTTATTATTGGTTATTTATTTGTTATTTAAATTAATTCATCTATATTTATGTCAATAAATTGGCTGCTTGGCAGTCATTTTAAGTCTGTGTCTTCTTTGTTGGGATCAAGGGGTTGGTAAGCTGGGGGTGGGGTAAAAAAGGTACATGGGTTTTTGACAATCCTTAAAAGGTTTTGGTAAGTACCAACACGAGGGAGAGTGTCTGAGCTACCCTGGTCATGTTCTAATGATGAGGAGAAAAAGGTTTTCATGCTTATATTAATCTGATATTCTTGAAATGATTGTAAAGAATGGTCTGGCTTTAAGATAATCATTGGATATTTAATGGAACGTGTCATTATATAGAGGTACTTGGAAAATCCCCTAAAGATGCACTAAAAAGATGAAGGTAATGTACAAAAAAAGAATATAATATAACTGGGGATATGGTACGACAATTTCACAAACATCTAAAATTAAACAGGTAACTGTATTATCTATTGCATCATCTAAAACTCCAAAGAGTGAAGAGTTGTTTCGTTCCGGTTTGTGGCGGGAGAGGATACACTTTCTTCAGTGAACCTAGGTGATCCAACAAACCTGCATTGGATCTGCTCCAGGATTGAAAGCATTTGCTAGCAAATAACTTTTAAGAAATTCATTCCAGGTTTGCAGAATCACCCAGGTTCACTAATGAAAGTGTATCCTCTACAGCCATGAAGTGGTTAAAAAAAATCAGACCCAATGCCCCTGATTCATCAAGTATTGTGAAGGCTGGAATCCGGCTGGTAGTGAGGCGAGTGTACGCGCATACTCGAGTCCGGACCGCGGTAATCCGCGATCGATGGCCGCGTGTACGTTCGCGCTTCCAGCGAGCGCGGATTTCATTGATGAATCAGGGGCAATGTCTGTGTGTAATTTGGACAACTGCTAGTCTGTGTGTCGTGTGTGCATTATGTGTGAATCCTGTGTGCTGTTTATACAAACACTACGTGTAAGCAAATACTTATCATAGATCACTAATGTGTTGAATGTTGAGTGTTACTTAATTTCTTCTTAATATCAACTCTGGTTTTTTGTCAACATCCCATAAAACATAAATTTACTATTATCTTTATAAGAATAAATAGGATCTATGTAACTCACTCACTCGTAGAAATCTTCTCACCCACGTATGTCTTCCTCGGAGCCCTTGGCTGTATAGGATTTGCTGCAGCTGCTTGGGTTCTCTCTTCGGGGTACTAGGCTCTGCTGAATTTTCTAAGCCTTGTTAGCTGTACCTAATCAGCTACGCAAAAAGAAATAAATGTCCCCTCTTGAACAAGCTCAGGAGCAACTCATTGGCTGGCTCGCTGATGTTAAAAATAAATAAAAATGTGTCCACTGAATAAGTCTTCTGTCAACAAAAAAAGTAATAAATCAAGTAAAAATGTATTTAGGCACACATAAATACAAAATGTAAAGTAGTTCACAAAGTAAAAAGGAAGCTTACAAAGAAGTATCTTAATTGATGATATGGATCAGCGTGTGAGAGAGTCCAATGGTCTTTCTCTGCCACCTACCCCTAAGAGTAGCTTCTTCTACACATACATTTCCCATTGACATACATAATGCTTGCTTATTACTTTACATAAAAGGTAACTTAAACATAACTTTACTACCATGTGTTGGATACATAACAAATGTATACATCATACATGATGGTGTCTCAGTGGTTAGCACTCAGGCCTTTGCAGCACTAGAGCCAAGTCTGAATCCCAACCAGGGCATTATCTGCATGGAGTTTGCAGGTTCACCCGTGTTTGTGTGGGTTTCCTCTGGGTACTCTGGTTGACCCCCACATCCCAAAAACATGCAGTTAGGTTAATTGGCTTCCCCGAAATTGACCTTAGACTGTGGTAATGCCATATGACTATGGTAGGGACATTAGATTGTGAGCTCCTCTGAGGACAGCTAGTGCCACGAATATAGACTTTGTACAGTGCTGTGTAATATGTTGGTGCTATATAAATACTGGATAATAAAAATAATATCAAGGAAAAGAAATAGAGTAAGCAGTTCATTAACCTTTGGACATTTTGAAACAAGAAAATTTGGTCATCATGCAGAGATAGAAATTCTAATTATATTTCAGCTAAAGAAGGTGTGTATGTGATCATGATGGAAGAGGTGGAAAACTGTATGCTTGTTTTTACAGTGGCTGTCCATGTGAGAATCAGTTATTTCTAACTGTTCTTGTCCCAAACATTTTGTGTCCATGTTTACCTCTTTTTTTTTGTTTTGTTTTTTAGAACCTTCTCTGTAGTAACTCTACTGTAGAATAGAGTTCTAAGAACTTTTGCAGCAAATTCAATGTTTGGGTCATTAAAACAATTTCTACAGATCCTTACTTTTTGCATATGGAGTACTGTTTTAGTTTTTTTGCAGACAGAATGTTTTTTCCTGTCGACTATTTGAACCCAAGAAGAGAATTGATGATGGATTATTAATTATGGTGAATGTTAATTTGTAAGAGTTGTATTGCAATTTATCAAAAATAGTTTCAAGGTTTACTTTTAATCCTTTCCAGATGAGTAAGACATCATCAATGTACGTTCACTATATTAGCACATGGCAAAGGTTCATTGACAAGACCTTATCAGAAAAATGGTCCCTTTCCCATACTTTAAGATTGAGGTTAGCATTTGTGGGAGTACAAAGCATCCCCATAACTACTCTTTGTACCCGGAGGAAGATCTAATTATAAAATATAAATACATTCTTAGTAAGGGTATACCTTCATAAACATTATAATCAGCTATCTTGAAAGCAAAATTATTTTGTTTTTGCTACCTCAATTTCTCCACAATGCGGGACACTTAAATAAAGTGTCTCAATATCTAAGCCAGCTCCATAAAGACATGGTGTTACCAGTTTGCTTTGGAGGAATTTAAGTGTCCTGCACAGAGCCCTGACTTCAACTCTATTGATAAATTCAACTCATTAGGATAAACTGTCTCCTGGTTTTGGGTGCATTAGGACATTTAGCAGGGAGAAACCCACTTAGTGGTAGGGCATAGCTCAGAGTGTCATGACCCATGCTGCTATAGATAGCCAATTAAAGAAAGGTCTCTGATGGTCTCTTGCAGTGGTTAATTGGATTTTTTGTAATGAAAACTTTCATTTTGGCACAAATTAACTGGCTCTGTCCACCATTACAATGATCTTTGCACATAAAGCCACCCATCCTTCACAATTCACACAGCTGATTATCCGTTCTTCATTAAAGAGAAATACTTAGCTGTTCACCTGTGTACAATATATCCAGTTACCATTATCACGTTGTTAAGGTGATCTCCTATTGATCCCAGATCAATTTTCCTTCTTTCTAATCACTTCTATTTACAGCACTGGAATAGTACGTAACACACGCAACTTAATGTGTGGTTAGATCACTCTTAAAACTTTCTTATTTGCACACAATTTATATAACAGTTCAAAGACATGATCACATGACTACAGACAATTAGCAGACATGACAGATGTTCTTGTGGTTCTCCTAGAACAAGATATTTTTGTCAAAGTAACAGATATATGGCCGTAGGGAGAAAAGGAAGAGTTTCAAGGCAAAAAGGGGGGAAGCGGACACTAGTTTACTGAAGAGTAAGAAGAGTACAACTAGTTATAACATAATTCAATCATTCACATAACATAACAAAAGTACAAAAATCATTAACTTCAAGAATCAGCAAAATTCCTCAGCTCCTTACATTTCCCTCTTTTTATTCTTCAACAAAGGACAACTACTTGACCTCATACCTCTGTTCCTTTACATACAAATAGACAGCTTCAGGTTCTTGGACATACATAACTTGAGGGAGCTGAGTGATTCTCTGTAGTACCGTCATCCTACAGTGGGGTATTTCAGAGGGGTTACAAGTCATACGGTAACATACATCTCCCTGGGTAATATTTATAGTATGTGTAAATATCATAAACTTTTCCGGGGAATCATGAGTTTTACAGTTGTTGCAAAAGTATACGGGTCATGAGATAAACATATATCACTTTCAGTAACATCAGTGTCATTGTAGATATTGCTAAAGACTCTAATTAGTATGCTGATTGGAGTGGAGACAGCAATCAAACAAGAAGTTAACATATCTTGAGTACTATGCATATCAGATAAGCAAAAACTAGAGCTATTATATATTTCTTTGGCAAGACGTTCCCATATGTTACACGGAAGTCAGTCCAATCACTATACTCAAATCCTCACCGGTGCATAGACAGGGTAGAGTCTTTCTTTAGGCTATGGCTTGATTGGACACAAATGAAGGGCAAATCTTGAGGGTGATACTGGCAAGTTGTTGTGACCCAAACAAGGCAGAATATGATCATCAGGGCTCCAAAACTGCAGACAAACATCCGGGCTGGTACTCGTGGATCAAGAAGCATCATCTTGGCGCTGCCTTTTTCACTCTTGAAGTGTTTATCCAGGTGGGTCCTCGACTGGTCAGCACGGCTGTTCTAGTGATGGCTTGCACGGTGACCGGAGGTCCAAAGAGTAGATCCAAGGATTTGTGCTTGTACAGAGCTTTGACCAACACTACGTCTCCGGGCTTGAATGGGTGCGTTGGTTGATCTGTAGGGAAAGGAAAAGAGAGAGAGATATCTCCATAGTTGCTGTTCAATTTTTCAATTAACTTACCTACATATTGATCCTGAATTTGTTGTAAGTCGCCCGGAAGTAAGATAAGGGGTTCTTTGGCCCAAAGGGGTGGGGAATGGACGTCCCATTAAAATTTCAAAGGGTGATAGCTTATTAACCGGGTTGGGTGTCATTCTTATTTCTGCTAGCACTGCTGGTAGGTATTGGTCCCACTTATGGAATGTCCCTCCATTTGCTTTCCTAAGTTTGCCTTTCAATGTCCTATTCATCCTTTCTACTACTCCAGCACTCTGGGGGTGAT
>NC_092858.1:674510-685327 GCF_032062135.1 Pyxicephalus adspersus | reverse complement strand
CAATGAGGGGTACTGCTATTTGGGGAAGCCCTACTATCCCTCCTTTTGACCAGATTCCAAAGGAATCTAAGGTCAATCCTTCCTTTTCCCAGAATTCAATGTCCTGTGGGGTGGCAAAGGACTGTAATTGTGTTAGAAGTGTGTTGGTTTCAGTGGAAGCTGGGATGGCGAGCAGAAGTGTATGGGGGGGCTAGTGGTCGGTGTGGCATGAAATTCTGCTAGTCTGTTACCTCCGGCATTTTAAGGAATTGGGAGAAGTGTGTGCTTGACATTTGACAATGACTATTTGATTGGGGAGGTGAATGGCTTGTAAAAGTTTTGAAATTAATGCGGAGTGCTGAATGGGTTTTCCATCAGCTGTGGTAAAACCTCTTCTTTGCCAAATGGCTCCAAAATCATGTACGACTCCAAAAGTATAGCGGGAGTCAGTGAATATGTTTACAGCTTTTCTTTCCATAATTTTACAGGCTCTGGTGAGTACTATCAATTCTGAGGCTTGGGAAGAGTTAACAGAGAGTGGGGCGGCTTCAAGGACTGTATCTGGGAGCTGTACCACGGCATATCCAGGTAAGTAAGTCTACAACCGATGCATTATGAATTTCAGTGGTGCATAAGTGTGACTCTGGCACTTCATCCTCTGGCCCTTTAAGACCTAAGAGGGCATTGAGCGCAGCGACAGGACCGCTGGTTGCCGGGGGAAGACAGGAAGAGAGGAGCCATGCGATCGCTGAAGCAGAACGTAGGAGGATGCCGGCGGATAAGGTAAGGCTTTATTTATCATTATTAAAGCTGCTTTACCTACCCCGAGTGTGACTCGGGGTTACCACTTTTAGCAAGTTTTTTTCTACCGCGAGTCACACTCGGGGTTACTGCTAGGGAGGTTAATGTGATTGTTTGGGTTTTCATCAGCCTGGTCAGAGATCTGTAACATAGTGGTGGTGGAGTCTTCCTGTGGACATTCTTATGCTTTATGTGGTTTGCCTCCCCATTGAATGGGGTACTTTGGGGCAGGGTGGTTGTAATTGTGAGCTGAATGCAGCTGCATTGGCGTGCTATATTGTTGCTGTTGGTGTGTAGGTCAGTCCCTGGCCCAATGACCTTCCTGTCCACAGGCAAAACATGGTTGATTCCTTCTAGCATTTCCATATCCTCTATTGTCATTCCTGTCCTGTCTACCACCTTTGCCTCTACCTTTTCCTCTGCACCCTCCAGGTTTCCCTGAATAATGGAGTCCCTGCACATGGGGTTTTGACGGTTTAGGTAGCTCAAAGCAACCTGCCGCGTCTTTAGTTTACAATTGTCTCATTATATCCTGCGGGGGTAATATGCTCCAATTATCAATAATCAAGATATGGGCAGAGCCTGGTAGTAAGGATGGGAGCAAAAATTTAGAGCTGTGGCAAGTCTGCTGGGATCTGAGTCCCCAAGTATTTGATCGTCTTTTCTTCCCATTTAAAGGAGAAGGAGGAGATGAAATGGAATCAAAGGGTTTATGGCATGGCGATACCCAGGGCTGCGGATTTGGAGTAGTTGATTTTAAAATTCGACACAGCTCCATATTCCTGTTTGGATGAGATTCGGCAGGGATGTGAGGGGATTAGTGCTGATGGAAAGAAGGTTGTATGTATAGGCTGCCACCTTTTGTTCACAACCATTTACCATAAGACCTTTATTATCTGGATTGGAGCGTATTGCCGACAGTAGTGGTTCCAGGGACAAAATAAAAATAAGCGGGGACAGAGGACAGCCCTGTCTAGTGCCGTTAGAAATGTTAAAGGTTGAGGACACTTCACCGTTTACCCTGACCGATGCAAAAGGGGATGAATATAAAGCCTGGATCCAAGCCATCATCTTGCTCCCCACGCCCATAGTACGAAGCGTGGCGACCATAAAGTCCCAGTCCACCCCATCCAAAGCCTTTTCTGCATTGGTCGAGAGCAGCAGTGAAGATTTGCCAGAGGATGCAGCCACATGAATCCATGAGATGGCTCTTGAAGTGTTATCACAGGCTTCTCAGGACCGCATGAACCCTAGCTGATCTATGTGGATAAGAGCGTGGATTTGTCTTTGAAGTCTGTTGACTAGGATTTTGGTACAGTTTAAAATAATGATTCAGTAGGGAAATAGGCCTGTAGCTACTACATGCTGAAGGGTCCTTATCTGCCTTGGGAATCACAGTGACCAAGGCCCTTAAAGAATCCACAGGTAGAGAGCTCCCCTTCGTCAGTGAATTGAAGGTGCCTACAAAATGAGGGGCCAGGTTCTCTGTAAACTTCTTATAGTATGGGAGCAAGAATCCATCAGGACCCGGAGCCTTCCCTGACTTAGTTTGCTTTATAGCCGCCTAGAATTCTGTAACAGATATCGGGGCCTCCATGTCCTGGCGTGCCAAATCGGACAGGCATGATAAATTAATTCCCTCTAAATAACGCTGTATTCTCTCCAAGTGAGAATTACATGCTGCTCCCAACAGGTCAGGTGGTTTCAGGTTGTACAAGAAGGCGTAGTAATCTCTGAATTTCTCAGCGATCCCTTTTACTCAATATAACTTGCACCCGGTAGTAGTGGCAAGAAAAGGTACATGTGTGCGTGCCCTTAGGACTTTAGGAGCCCTCGCTAAGAGCCGCCACATTTACCAAGACTTAGGGAGGCTAATTTCTGGCGTAAAAGAGCCAACTCTGAGCCCAACTGTTTTTCCAGAAAGAGTTTGTGTAGGAGCTCTAACTCCTGTAGGCGTTTGATAGTGGAAGCAAATTCAGCCTGCCTTTCCTTCTTCAATCTGGCCCCGTGCTTTATAAGGATCCCCCTAATTACTGCCTTATGTGCCTCCCTGATAAAAGTAGGGGAGCACTCAGGAGCAACATTTAGGGCAAAAAAACTCCTCATTTCAGGGGACAGCTCCGCAGTGATCACTGGGTCAGCCAGAAGTGATTAAGTTTCCAATGCCAGGACGTGGGGGAGGCGTAAGCTAAGTGCAACGTGAGAATCACTGGTGCGTGATCAGAGAACGCAATCTTTCCAATCTTGCAGTCCAAAACCTGCATCAGATCCATCTGTTTAAGCCAGAAATGGTCAATGCGTGAATACATCCGGTGCTGGTGGGGATAGAAGGTGTAGTCTCTTCCAGTTGGATTCAGGATCCACCAAACATCAACCAGAGAGCAGAGATTTGTGAGCTAGCCGACCGCGCCGCATGAGGTGTATCCAAGTCATGATCAGGGGCAAAATTTAAGTCGCCCCCACATAAAAGCAGGCCTTCTGCAAACTCATCTAGTTTTTCAAGCATCCCTTTCAAAAATCATTTTTGGTACATTTGGGGAGCATAGATAGATGCAAAGGTTACCAGGAGATCCTCCAGAATTCCCCTAACAAACAGTACTCTGTCCTCCTGATCCTTATATAGGTCAATGAAATGCCAATGTACTACCTCAATTTCTCCAGAATGTGGGACACTTAAATAAAGTGTCTCAATATCTAAGCCAGCTCCATAAAGACATGGTGTTACCAGTTTGCTTTGGAGGAATTTAAGTGTCCTGCACAGAGCCCAGAGTTCAACTCTATTGATAAATTCAACTCATTAGGATAAACTGTAATTGTAAGCCAGGTCTTTTCACCTAACATCAGTACCCGACCTGACAATGGGGGCAAACTCCCACAGCCACCCTCCAAAATCATGAGGAATGCCTCCCTAAAAGAATGGAAAGTGTTATAGCTACAAAATGAGCAACTCCACATATTGGCCATGATTTTGGAATGAAATGTCAAACAAGCAGACAATACTCCCTCATAACTACTTAAGAAAATGATAACATACAATATGACTGTTAATGGGATTTTATCACAAATAGTGAATGATCCCAATGCCAAATATAAGATGTGATTATTTTTTTTTATAACAGCTGAAGTTTTATTTCCAACAAACAAAACACCGATAACCCAATTATAATGATGCCAGGGGAGGTCGCAGTCTTTTGGGCTTTGTGGATTGCGTCCATTTTTGGGAAAGCAGACCGCTGATAATTCTCAGCTGATATTAATATGAACCGAGTGCAGGAAGAATGAACACTAGATGGATGAGATGAAGATCTGAACATTGGAGGGAAAGAAGAAACAAATCCATGCAGTGTCTTTAATGATACGAATTAGGGTAATGTAAGACATAGTATTCAGTTTGATGTTAGCTGTAAGTAAATATATATAAAAATAAAAACCTCACCTCAACACAACTGCATAATATAACTTCAGAATTTAGAAGCCAGGTAGAATCTTCTGGTTATACTACAAATAGTGCAATTTGATCAGATCAGAACTCCCCATGTCATCTGGTCACTCTTCACTGCTGCACCATGGATCAGCATCATAAGTGAAGTGGATGACTATGCCACAAACCCAATACCTACACTGTCTGATAGATAAAGATCCTAATCAATATTGTTGCATGTGAGATTTAGTGAGTTTTGTAGAAAAAATCTGGTAAATTCTTTGCTAAATTGTTTTCTCCATTAAAATTGACTAAAAAAATGTTTGCAAGAATTTTGGTGACTTTTCTGATTTCATATATTTACATTACAGACTTTGAATTAGGTGCAAAGCCCTAAATATAGTATGGTCACCAAAATTACTAAAGGGGTGTGGGGAACATGGGAACATACTCCAATAATTTTTTTCTCCTAAGGTTGTATAATATTTGATATTAAGTAAGAATAAGCATTACATCATGTGAACATTTCTTAGGATATTTTCCCATTGAGATTTCAAAGAGTCAACATTTTTACCTGTAGGAAAGATCTGAACTTAAAACCCTGTAGGATTCCAATCCCTGGTAATGTATTTTTCAAAATACCTTATATGCCAATGGAATAGAAATTTCTTTTCAAGGACTTTTAATCTTAGATTAGATAGGATTAGTTTCTTAGTTTTCTGGCTATGTCCTGTGTATTGCTGTTCATCATCGGACAACAGGCCATTCCTGGAAGTGCTAAACAAATCCATTATCATTCAAAAAAAAAGAAACAATCAATGTGGAACTAAACCTGGTTGTACAAGATACATCTAATTAGAAGAATATATGTCCACTGGGGTATTTTTGGAAACGCATTGAGATTGGCAACCCCCCATTTATGAGTTTTGGGTCCTTCACTTAATTACTTTTACATGCTGCTGTTGTGTGGTACAAAGCTGCCAGCACTGCCTGGATCATCATGGGATCTTGTCTTTCAACATCAATGGATATAAATATTGGTTAAATAAGCTTCCTGTTAGCAGATCCCCATGTAAGGGATAACACACAGTGTATATATAAAGGGGGGCAGACAACACCTGGGAAAGTCCAAAGCTTAAAAAAGTGTCTGGTTTTAATATTGTGGAAACCCTATACATTTTTATTATTTTGGGATAAAATTGTTCCCATTATTTACATTGTGTTCTTTTAAACTTCAACTTTGTCATCCGCTCATTCCAATGGAATAGGTTTTCCTGCCATAGAATTTCTGAATCTTTGAAAGAATAATTTAAAGAAATTATTCTGATTGACTTAAAACAAAAAATCTATTGTATCTACAAGCATTGGCACGCTAATGAAGGAAATTCTGAAGTTAATGAACCCCTTGATTGCCATATAAATGTGTTTTGTCCCCTATACCCAAATTAATGTGTTCTTAAAGGCCCCCCTGACTCCCACCCCCTCAGCAATTAGGGTAAAAATACTATGTACACAATACGGAGGCTTTGCAATTTATATTAAATATGATTATTTCTGCACATAATTATTACATGTTTTTAATGCTCATACTTAATAGGAATTTGGGTTATTGCTACTCTACATTCTAAATCAAAACTGCCCTTCAACTTTTTACACCATTTTTCTCTGAGCCCTGATTGCATTACATTTGCTGGGTCTTTTTTACTTCTTATACCTATATCCCATGGGGTCCTTCTCTGGGCATTGGTTTAGGACATATTCACTTTTCCTATTGGAGGTCCCCCATAGAGGAAATAATCCCATGATTGGACCGAGAAAGTGGATTTAGGTGAGTGTTGCTTCCTATGTTGTTTTTGCTTAAATATTACAAGTGTTATATATTATTAAAATTTAGTATATAGTGTTATTAAACTTTCCATTAAACCTTATTGAATTTGAAATGTTAAACAGCCAGTGTATTGAACAAGTAGTGATGGAAATACACTTGTGTCTTAACCAATCACATTTTGCATCTTTTAATTTCACAGTTCATGTAACTGGGACGTAGGAGAAAATGTGTCCTTCATCTTCATACTTTGTGCCAAATCATGTAACTTCTTGGCTTCTCAGAAGTTGAGGAAATATGTAGAGAGAAACAGCAAAGTGTCATGTTCAATATTCCCCTTTTATGCGGACATTTCTGGTTTATCTCATGATTCCTACGGCAGCAGCTCGAGAAAGGAAAGTACAGAATTCCTATTTCTGCCTGCTAATGTGAACCCATCTCTAGTGAGACCAAAGTAAAATATCACTTCCACGCTATATTCACTTTAACACATATTGCTGTGATTTTATTTATACTGCAGATGTAACTTTTATATTTTTATTTTTTTATATTTTTTTATTCTATTAGGTACCAAAAACCCTCCAGTAAAATTGTCCTCTATAGTTGTGGACTTCAATGTAGAAGATGATCAGCAGTGCAATACAGGAGGCCAAAGTCAATGGCACATTCTATCCCAAATTCTTCATCCTGGTTGGGATTCCTGGACTGGAGGGATCTTATAACTGGGTTGCTGCTGTCTTTTGCTCATGTTATGTTTTGGCTTTGTTGGGAAACATCACACTCATTACCATCATATCAGCCTCTTCTATCCTCCACACCCCTATGTTTATTTTCCTTTCTCTATTGGCCTCCAATGACGCCCTTCTTGCCACAAGCATCACCCCAAAAATGTTGTCTATCTTCTGGTCCCAGGACAGACGCATTCATTTTGAGTCTTGCCTCACCCAAATGTTCTTCCTTCATTCTTTCACAAGCCTAGAGTCTGGCCTTTTGCTTGGTATGTCATTTGACCGATATATTGCCATTTGGCAACCTCTTAGATATTCGTCCATAATAACCAACACCATCATAATCAAGCTGGTCATCATCTTACTGATTAGAGCGGTTGCTTTGGTTGGACCTTGCATTATTCTGATCAAGAGATTTCCTGCATTTCAAACCAACATTGTGCCCCATTCTTACTGTGAGCATATGGCCATTGTAAAACTTGCTGCTGCTGACATCAGAATAAACAGTGCTTTGGGGTTAGCAGTGGCATTCACAATCCTTGGAGTTGACCTGATGTTTATTCTGGTATCGTACTGCGCCATCTTCCATGTTGTCTTCAGCCTTTCATCCAAAGGAGCCCGACTGAAAACCCTTAACACCTGCATACCTCACGTCTGTGTCTTTCTAAGTTTTCATGGTTTGGCACTCTTCACTTTTCTGTCCCACCGGTATGGTGGTAAAAGGATTCCACCTTATTTTCATATAATTCTGGCTGATACGTACCTTTTAGTTCCACCAATGCTAAATCCAATTATTTACGGAGTGAAGACAAAGCTGATTCGGGATCAAGTCTGGAAAGCTTTAAATAAACATTGAAGCCTTCATGTAAAGTGACTGAATCTAAAATTAACCCCAAGTATATGTGACTGTAGGAGACATTAGAGCATTAGCTCCGTCGGTAATAATCCAATGTCAAAGGGAATGCCATGCAATGAGGTGTGTGTACAGTGCTCATTCGTTTTCCTGTCACCAGAAATTATCTAAAAAAATCATTACCTGCTAGATCTGACGATCTGGTTTAATTGTATCATCAACACATCAAGGACACTTCTCAGAGTCCCTTGCTCCTCTCCTGGTTTTGGGTGCATTAGGACATTTAGCAGGGAGAAACCCACTTAGTGGTAGGGCATAGCTCAGAGTGTCATGACCCATGCTGCTATAGAAAGCCAATTAAAGAAAGGTCTCTGATGGTCTCTTGCAGTGGTTAATTGGATTTTTTTGTAACGAAAACTTTCATTACTTTGGCACAAATTAACTGGCTCTGTCCACCATTGCAATGATCTTTGCACATAGAGCCACCCATCCTTCACAATTCACACAGCTGATTATCCGTTCTTCACTAAAGAGAAATACTTAGCTGCTCACCTGTGTACAATATATCCAGTTACCATTATCACATGTATAGTATTTATCAAACTCATTGGCTACCTTATTAGGTACACCTGTGTCATTGTGTGTTAACATAGGTATCTAGTCAGCCAATCACACAGAAACTCATGCATTTTGGCACCTAGACATGGTCAAGACAACCTGTTGAAATTCAAACAAAGCATCAGAATGGAAAAGAAAAGTGATTTTAAGTGACTTAGACCAGTCCACCTGGCGCTAACAACCATGACACGTATTTCAGAAACCACTTATCTGCTGGGATTTATATAATATTCTCTGGGGTTTATAGAAAATGGTCTGAAATTAGGAAAATATCCAGAGAGCGGGGTGAAAATGTCAAAGATCAGATCAGAATGACTAGACTGGTTCGAGCAGATAAGAAGACAACAGTAACCCAAATAACCCATCCTTACCCCCAAATTCTGTTGGAGATGCTTTCTAAAACACACATCTATTCTTCAGGCAAATGGGCTTCAGCAACAGAAGGCCAAACCAGGTGCCTCTCCTGTCAGCTAAGAACAGGCACCAGAGGCTACAGTTCACATGGGGTTACCATTGGTCTAATAAGTCTCAATTTTATCTGCAACCATCAGGTTGTAATGTCAGAATATGGAGCAAACAACATTAAAGCATGGACCCCTCCTGCCTTTTATCAGTGGTTCAGGCTTGTGTGGTTAAATTGTGTCAGGGAGATTTTTTTGGCATTCTTTGTGTCCCATTCAGAACTAGGCACCATTAAAATATCTCAACTGCCTTAATATTGTTTCCCATCTTCTGTTGGCTACTTTCAACAGAATATTGCACTGTCACAAATCTCAAATCATTCTAAACTAGTTTTTTGAACATGACAATGTGTTCACTGGTCTCCAATCAACAGATCTCAATTCAATAGATCATTTTTAGGTTATGGTGGGATAGGAGATTTGAATCATGGATTCATAGCTGACAAATCTGCAGCAAATGTGTGATATTATCATGTCAATATGAAATGTTTCCACCATTTTTGAATGTAGGCTACAAAGTAAGCAAAAAGAAATCCAACCCAGTACTAGCAATGTGTACCTAACAAAGTGATCCAGGAGATCAGATCCTTGGACCATGAGGGGGATCCATTGGTATAAGGGGAGTTTGTGAGAAGCCTTAGGTCTTCAATGAGAACTTTTTAGGTTGATGGCTTGTGCTACTTGCTTGGAGCCAAATTCTCATGGAATACACCAAGAACCAACATATTACACCATATACGCCTCTTTCCTTTTCTTGAATGAACATATTCTGTAAATTTAGTGAACCAAATGTACTCATTCTTGGTAGATAGGGTTACATATTTACTGGTGGTAAGCAAATCCCTCTTCCAACCCCCCATATATTACATGAGATATCAGTAACTTGCAATATGGGATACAAAAAGATGTGTCCTTACCTTGTGAGACCGATATGGAATACCCACTTCTCTCCTGCAGATGTCACCTACCAAGTTTCCCTTTTTTTAGTTTTAGCTTTTAAATAAACCAAAAACCCTCAGAAAAATAAGAATTTCAGGTGCACTCTTTATTTCTTTCAACAAACCTCCATCTCATTACAGGATGTTTTATTGATGTAGGGTTTGACAGGAGCAACCACTAAACGCAATCAGGGCAAAGTGACAGTTTCCTTGCAAAGCTGCCATCCACTTATAATTACCCCCTACCCCTTGCCATTGTTATTTACCTAGCAAAGACTTTTGCTCCTTTCTACATATCAGTGACATGTTCAGATTTTTATAGAGAATATGAGATCTTTACTTTGTGGAAGGTCACAAGTAAATTTATTAGACATGATTTGTAGGTACATATAGTCCCAACAAACTATATTTAATTATTAATCTGAATTTTATCCCTCTCCTAAGCTCCCAGGGAGAGACAACAAACGATCTTGTTTACTCTCCTCGTTATCTCCTCCAAACCCTCCGATTCACCTACCACACTATTTACTATGCAAATTTAGATAAATTCTCTAATTTGTCTGGAACATAGTGTCACACTTGAGGAGACAGGGCCAATAGGAGCCACTACCGCTTGCACAAAAGTGGTGTGAGCCCTGAGAAGGGCCAAGGAACAGAATGTAAGCAGCAAACAGGTCTTCTCCGGAGCTTATGGTGGTGAGGATGTTGCGCTGTTGGTTACTGCCAGGTTGCAATCCTTGGGCAAACCAGGGTGGGCAGGAAGATACACTGTACCAAGGAAGGCTGGGGTAGAGGTAAGCAGCAAGCAGGAGAGGTCAGGTCACAAGTCAGGGGTCAAATAGCCGGAGATGATAAGGAGGCTATTTCCTTATTGTCCAGGGGGATGGGCAAAACTGATAAAACATGAAAGAGCAGGAACACCCAGAGTCAGGACGGCTCTATGTCTATGCAGACATAGAAACCTGAAGCAATTGGAAGCTATAGAGGATGCTTTATCCCCCATTTCACTATTGGAGGCCGTTTGGTTCTGAGACACTATCAATCTTACATAAACACCCACTAATAGGCACTACTTTATAAATACCGTATTTTTCGGACCATAAGACGCACTTTTTTTCCTCCTAAAGTGGGGGGAAAATCAGGGTGCGTCTTATGGTCCAAATGCAGAGGTACAGGGGCATATTTTTTTACTT